>NC_134087.1:114143208-114447941 GCF_000715075.1 Nicotiana tabacum
TTTCAAATGGAACGGATGAACCTGCCACCGGTCACTGATGATTGGGTCATTCAAGCTTTTACCCAAGGACTCAATGTTCAAAGTTCGGTGGCTTCACAATAGTTGAAATAGAATCGGATAGAATATCCGACTGTCACTTGCGCTGATGAGCATAACCGATATCAATAAAAAATCAGAGTCGAAGATGATCAACTAGGGGCTCTTTCAGGGTTCGTTTATCCTGTTAAACCCATCGAAAGAGTCAAAAGAGATATCAATCATGAACCAAGGCCAAACAGGGATCGGTATCAGCTGTACAATGAGGATCGAAGAAATAGTAGGTACGGATGGGGTTCTATACGAAATAAAAGGAGAAATGATCAAGGCCTGAGCAACTGGGGACTTATGAGCAAGAACGGTTTCGACAGGCCTATCGAACCTAAAGAAGCACTAAGGTTATCAGAATATAACTTTAACGTTGATGTTGCTGCCATCGTATTGGCTATCGGATGCATTAAAGATACAAAATAGCCTCGAACTCTACAATCTGACCCAGCCCAAAGGGATCCAAACCAGATGTGCAAATATCATGGCACTCACGTCCACAGAATAGATGATTGTTGATAGTTGAGGGAGGAGGTAGCTTGGTTATTCAACAACGGTCATCTCTAAAAATTCCTGAGTGATTGAGCCAAGAATCATTTCAGAAATAGGTGTCACACCTCCTTTTCACCGCGCCCGCGGGGCGCGTGGGGAGTTTTCTCCAATTGAAGGACAGTCGAAACGGGATTTGTTTATTTGTTTTAGAGTCGCCACCTGGGAATTTTAAGGCGTCCCAAGTCACCAACTATAATCCCTGAATCGAGGAGAATATGACTCTGTTTATTATTCTGCGAACCAGAAATCCTGAGTAAGGAATTCTGTTAATCCGGAAGAAGGTGTTAGGCATTTCCGAATTCTGTGGTTCTAGCACGGTCGCTTAACTATTTTTATTATTGGCTTAATTGTCTTGATTTTTATTAAATACTTTTGTTACATGATTTATTCCGCTTTTACTTATTGTGATTAAGGACCCTTCTTTGAATCGAATTACGCGTACGTATATTCGTGTTATAAATTTAAAAAAAATGCGGAATTGTGTCATGCATACGTGTACACAATAATTTTTGATAATATATTTATTAAACAATCATTTTTCGAGATTATGTCGAATCAAGAAAATTGTTTTTCTTGAATAGTGAACCGTACATCTTAGGTTCTTTGTGAAATTGATTTAACGCCTTTGGAAAATTTTTTTTTATTAAATATTCGCTCGAAGTTGCGCGTACGCATAATCCGAATTTTTTGCTTTTAAAAATATAATCAGGGTACGCGAACGTATCCCTAATTGCGCAAAATATTCGTAATGATATTAGGGATTTTTCACAAATTGTTTATTATATCTATACATTTTTATGTGAAAGTCATGATAAATTCCCATTTAAGGTGCCCTTAAATTCTTGGAAAAGAATTTACAAATTATTAAATGTTGACCGTTGATTATATTTTCCGAATATAAGTTATATTCATTCCAACTATTCAATTTCAAAGGACAGAATAAAAAATATGATTAATACTATTTTAAAAAAACAAATATGACATATACATATATATATCAAAGAATAAATTGCATATGAAATTGAAAATGAGCGATTCATAAAGGAAGGAAATATTTTCAAAATTTTTTCATGATTTACTTAATGCAAATTCTATTTCTAATTACCATTGATATCAAGTGTTGCAATTGGTACTTATACATCTCGTTTCATTCTCATATACTCGCTTTTAATCTAATAAGCCTAATTATTTGATCAATTTGTCTTATGAAGGTAGATAGGCATCGAGTTTATAATGGCTGAATTATTATACAAGTTAATTCAATAAAATTACCTTACATGCAACTTAACTGTATATCGTAAACATTCATAACGTTTTAACATTGTACCAAGCTACATCATATCACCTTTCGCCAACTTTTATACACACATCTATTATCTTATAAAAATATACCAACAACACCATCTTAACCTTATTTAACAATAAATATCACTACTGTAGTTTTCTTGGCACTTCTACATCACTTCTTACTTAACCAACAACAAAATTAAATAATGACCAACATTCATGCCATACTCCCTACTTTGACAATTTAATATGATTAAACTAATGAGATAATGAGCTAATATTATTACAAATCTTTATACGAACTTTCAAAGTAAGACAATTAGCTCATAGCTATCAAATTGAATTCACTACTAATTAACTAACATAAATAAAAAATGAAATTTAAATTGATGAACTTGGACAAATAGAAAACAGAATTTCAATTCAAACTTCATTGATGAGTCATGTTGAATCACTTTCCAACTTAAAATTTAAAAGACATGTACCTGAAAATGAAGGTGGAAGGAGTAAATTTCAGCAGTAGCAGCAGTAACAAAATCAGTAGAATATACCAATAACACAACAAGTCTGAACAAGACCCGTTGACCCAGATGAACAGTGACAGAGACTTAGGAAAAATTTCAGATTTGGACTGAACAACATTCACAGGCAAACAACAGATTCCAGAAAGAATGCATTTCAGATTTCATTTTCTTTCTGTTTCGGATTCCTTATTTCTGATTTTCTGTTTCTGCTTTTATATCTGTTTCAGATTGTGTGTGTGTGTGTGAATGTTCTCTTTTCTATTTCTCTTTCTGTTTTCTTCCTCTCTTTCCTTTTAAACAAAATCTGAGTTCTTTTCTTTTCTTCAAAATCTCAATCCTAAAAATCTCTCCCTCCATAATCTGTCCAGCTTCCTGTATTTATACAGGTCTGCCCCTTTCTTTTTAAGTGCTGCCTGGACCCCATTTATCTTTTAAAAACAGAAAATTTCCATTAAAAATCTATTTTTCCACTTTAAATCCCATTAGGCTAACTTTTCCCTGATTTTCAGCAGCCCATTATCCCTTGTTCCCCATTAGTATCATTAACTAATAGCCATTAACACTCCATTATCAGCCCACTATTATATCATATTACCCTTACTGTTTTATCTGTTTCATACCCAGAAATGTCCCTGAAATCCTACTGTAATTACTGTTATTACTGCCTTAAATGCAAAAAACATAACAGAATTTACAAAACAGATTTGAAAATCTGTTCAAACTTAATTATCAAACTGATTTAACACAGCTATAACCAATTCTCTTAGGTTCTGGACTGAATCCTAAGAATGTAAACATTCTATCACAATTACATCTAATCATCATTTGTAAACTTGAACTCAAACTTGACAATATTACACTGGGTTCAGCACAATAATGCAAACTGAACTTGTAATTGAACTAAGATCAAACATACACAGGAGCATTGTCAATATACTGACAATGCCCTGTTCAGAAAACAACATATACAGCATACATTTGAATTCACTGATTCACAAACAATCATGATTTAATTGAGAGCATTAATCAATTGACTATTTACAACATTTGTCAATAATTAGTCTAAAACAATAGAAGCAGACTGTTTTAGTTAACATTTTCAGAAATGAAAATTCGTAATATAACTAATCGACGAACTTAATTTAGTCGATTACACACATTGTAAACAATCACAACCAACAGAAACAATTCACATTCGGATTAAGTAGATAGGTAGGAGACAGAAATGACAGAATTGATCAAAACAAATATGAAAAATTAAAAAGCTATTAAGACAGACAACAATACACGTAGAATACACAAAGAAATAGAAAATACCTCTGAATCTTCAATCAGACTCGAACTCAACTCGGCTTTCGGATTTTTTGTTTGAAATCAAACAGACCTTAGTCGAAGTATTTTCCACTGAAAATACTTCGACTAAGGTCGATTAAACCTCAATCTTTTAATCAATTTGGACAAAAATCCAGAAGTTTGGTATTTCTAGGTTTCCTGAAGGTTCGATTTGGGACCTAATCATTTCTGGTTAGATTCGAAAGGAACCAAACATGATATAAGGGTGAGGGTAGTCTAGGGGTCATTTGGTGTTAGTTTGAAACGGATCTGAGTTCGTCCTTGTTTGGTCCGAATCTTCAAAAGAAGATTCGAGAAGTTCAGAACTGATTCGAGCCAAACAACCAACATATCCATACTCAGGATGACTAGGGGAAGCTATGGTGTTAACTAGGTGTTGTTTGGTTTAGATCTGAACTTGGCTCGAATCTTCAAATGAAGATTCGAGAACCTTCAGGGAGATTCGAACCAAGCAGATAACATATTTGGATAGAGGAGGCTCAGGGGGTTCTGGGGTGTTACTTTGGTGACCGGCAGCGTTGATGCCGCCGGGTTTCAGGCGAAGGGGAATAGGGGTGGCTAGGGTTAGGGGTCTGTTTGAGAAGACGATGAACAGGAGAGGATGAGGGGGTGTTTAGTTAGGGGCCGGGGTAAGGGTTTGGGATTTATATAGGGGTGGGGTGGATTGGTATCGTCCGTCCGATCAAGTAAGATGGAGGGCCAGGATCAATCCACTAATCCAAACGACGTCGTTTGGTTTAACGTTGGGGTCGGACTGAGTCGGGTCAATGGGTCGGGTTATGGGTTGCGGGTAAGGGCAGGGGATCTTGACCGTTGGTTGGATTTAATCCAACGGCCCTTGATGAGAGGTGACCAAACGACGTCGTTTGGTCTTAGCTTGGGACTGGGTCAGACTTGGGCTGTTCGGATTGGGCTGTGGGGGGGGGGGGGAATTAATGTTTTGGGCCTGGATTTTAATCCAAGTCCGATTTTGTACTTGTATTATTATTATTATTTTTTTATTTTTATTATTTTCTAATTTCATTATTAAATAACAAAATCTTAATTAAAAATTATAAAAACAAAATTACCCTTACAAAGATATTAATTACCTTTTTAACAACTATTAACACATAGACAACATTAATCACACAGTGGAAAAAAATAGAACAAAATGTATATTTTTATGATTTTATTTAAATTAACTTAATTAAATGCATACTTAAATCCTAGATATACATGAAACATGTATTTTTATTTTAATTTTGTTTAATTATAACAAAGCAAACATTTTACGGACATAAACAAATATTTAACACCACGCAAATTCAGAAATTACACAGTAAAAGAAATTTATTTTGATTTATTTTGGAGTAGTTTTTCGTAAGGCAAAAATCACGTGCTCACAGCTGCCCCTCTTTGTGCGGAAACTCGAAGAGTTTTCGTACAAAGATAAAGTGAGCGGACACGAGCGATTTTTGCCCGTTCGAATACTCCGTGGGAAGCATTTTTAGAAAGATTTGACCGAACCTCTGCTTCAAAGGTTTCCTACATATCCTTGGCTATAAAGGAATCAGGTCAATGTAGTTCGGGAAGTTTTGGGTAGCTGGGACTACCGTGGGACTGTGATGTTACTGCTGCTTCGTGCTGTTTTTACTGCTTGCTGACCTCCTTATTACACCTTACTTTAAAGGAAATACAAAATTAAACTAGACTATGGTACATGAATTATAAAATCTTATCTAGATCATGCTCTCGCGTTTCTTGTTGTCTTGATATCTTGGTGACTCTTGGGCATTGGTCTTATTCCGTATTCCTTTTGGAACTCTTGTTGTTTCTTGTTGGGGATCTTGTTGGACTCCTCTGTTTTATTGATTCTAAGTGTGCTCCTTTTTCATATGAGCGGGCTTTTGATTTCAACACTTCAATTGCATTCCCTCGTTCTTCAGGTGGGTGCCTCGACTGCTTCTTTTCTTTCTTCATCCTCATTTTCCAGGTGGACGCCTGATTTCTTCTTTTTCTCATCCTCATTCTCCAGGTGGACGCCTGACTTCTTTAATTCTCATCCTCATTCTCCAGGTGGACGCCTGACTTCTTTAATTCTTTCATCCTCATTATCCAGGTGGACGCCTGACTTCTTCAATTCTTATCCTCATTCTCCAGGTGGACGCCTGACTTCTTTTAATTCTCATCCTTATTCTCCGGATGGACGCCTGACTTCTTCTTTTTCTCATCCTCATTCTCCAGGTGGACGCCTGACTTCTTCTTCTCTCATCCTCATTCTCCAGGTGGACGCCTGACTTCTTCTTTTCTCATCCTCATTCTCCAGGTGGACGCCTGACTTCTTCTTTTCTCATCCTCATTCTCCAGGTGGACGCCTGACTTCTTATTAATTCTCATCCTCATTCTCCAGGTGGACGCCTGACTTCTTTAATTCTTTCATCCTCATTATCCAGGTGGACGCCTGACTTCTTCAATTCTTATCCTCATTCTCCAGGTGGACGCCTGACTTCTTTTAATTCTCATCCTTATTCTCCGGATGGACGCCTGACTTCTTCTTTTTCTCATCCTCATTCTCCAGGTGGACGCCTGACTTCTTCTTTTCTCATCCTCATTCTCCAGGTGGACGCCTGACTTCTTTAATTCTCATCCTCATTCTCCAGGTGGACGCCTGATTTCTTCTTTTCTCATCCTCATTCTCCAGGTGGACGCCTGACTTCTTTAATTCTCATCCTCATTCTCCAGGTGGACGCCTGACTTCTTCTTTTTCTCATCCTCATTCTCCAGGTGGACGCCTGACTTCTTTAATTCTCATCCTCATTCTCCAGGTGGACGCCTGATTTCTTCTTTTCTCATCCACATTCTCCAGGTGGACGCCTGACTTCTTTAATTCTCATCCTCATTCTCCAGGTGGACGCCTGACTTCTTTTAATTCTCATCCTCATTCTCCAGGTGGACGCCTGACTTCTTCTTTTTCTTTACCAGGTATTTCCTGACACAAATATTGTTTTTGCCCCTGTTTTAAATCAAAGAAAACTTCGTTAGTTTAAAGCAGGGTGGTTGGCTGTGGTATTCTTGCAGATGGTGATGTTTCTCTTCGTCTCTCTTTATTGCCTTGGAATGATTGAAAAGACTGTTTTGTCTTTGTAATTGATCCTTGACTATAGGATTCCCCTCTGTGTGTTTTCCTTCAAAACCTTTCAACTGTAATCATGTGTCTCTTCTGACTTTGCTGATCCACTTTTGATTTCATCTTTCTTACACCCGTATTTTATCTCCCACCTTTCGTGGCTGTATTTTGTAACCTTGAATCTTGGTAGTATACCTTGACATTCCTTCTTATTTGTTTGGAATAAAACTTATCTCAAAGCTTGGAGAAAGTAAGATTATTAGTAACGAAATACGCTGATTTCGACAATTATAGAATGAAAAGAAAAATCCAATTTTTTGGATGACTGTTGGAAAAGGAATAAAGGACTTATCTGATTGGAATCACTGGCACCAATGATCAGGGTATGCATTTCGGATTAATCAACCCAGTCTTTTAATCCATCTTCTCTCAATTGTCTCAAGGAGTTTTCACTGATAAATTTTCCTCGTTTTTCACTTCTTCACTTCCTTTTCGCCTTATGGTGCCTGTGTGCGTTTTCACCTATAAGACTCTCTCATTTTACTTTTCTCTCAACTTCCGTCGCCTTATGGTGCCCGTGTGGGTTTTCACCTATAAGACTCTCTCATTTTACTTTCTTTCCTTGTTTGTACCAGAGTGTTATGAACCACTTCATTTGCTTGCCTCAGCATTTTTCTAAGATTGATCGAAAGGTCTTTTTGGTATTAAGGTTAGGAATGGAAAAGGTATTAAAAGCTAAATAGCTTTGGTATGAGTTTAAAATTACAATTCTTGGAATCTTTTCTTATTTCCAATACAATTCTTGCCCCAGTTTCTTGATTGGGGTCTCTTAATATTTCTTTTCCGTGCACATTGTGCATGTTGTGCACCCTATGACCGAGCCGTGAGGCGCCTACGTATCCTTCTTTGAGGAATCAGGTCAAACGTAGTTCACTACATAATAGTGAAGATTTTGATTTTTTTTTTGATTCCAAGAGAGGGTAGGAAAGAAACAAGTATGGCTCAAAGGGGAAGCAAATGGTATAGTGTTTGGATAGCAGAATAAATTGCCTTTGTCATTTCAATCTTCGAAATAGTGCTAAATACAAACATTCAAAAAGTTATGCATAATATCACTTTACCGCGTCAGAATTGATCGCCATATCTATGCATTTGCCTTCAATATCCGTTAAACATAGTGCACCATTTGATAATACTCTGGTCACAATGAATGGTCCTTGCCAATTCGGAGCAAATTTGCCTTTTGCTTCAACCTGATGTGGAAGAATACGTTTCAGCACATGCTGACCTACTTCAAACTTCCGGGGACGCACCTTTTTGTTGTATGCTCTTTCTATTCTTCTTTGATATAATTGACCATGGCATACTGCGGTCAATCGTTTTTCGTCAATCAAGTTTAACTGTTCTAGACGGGTTTTGACCCATTCATCATTATCAATCATTGCTTCGGCGATGATCCGAAGGGAAGGAATCTCAATTTCTGTAGGAATTACTGCTTCAGTGCCGTATACCAACAAATAAGGAGTTGCTCCTACTGAAGTGCGAACAGTAGTGCGGTATCCCAATAATGCAAATGGTAATTTTTCATGCCATTGTTTTGAACCTTCTACCATTTTCCGAAGTATCTTCTTTATGTTTTTGTTGGCTGCTTCTACTGCTCCATTCGCCTTGGGCCGATATGGGGTAGAGTTACGATGTGTAATCTTAAACTGTTGACATACTTCTTTCATTAAGTTGCTGTTGAGATTAGCACTGTTATCTGTGATGATCACCTTCGGGATTCCGAATCGACATATGATATTTGAGTGGACAAAATCGACCACAGCTTTCTTGGTTACTGATTTGAATGTCTTGGCCTCAACCCATTTGGTAAAATAATCAATAGCTACCAGAATGAATCTGTGTCCATTGGATGTTGCCGGCCCAATTGGACCAATCACATCCATGCCCCAAGCAACGAAAGGCCATGGTGCCGACATTGTGTGCAACTCGGATGGTGGAGAATGAATCAAATCTCCGTGTATTTGGCATTGATGACAATTACGTACAAAACTGATACAATCTCTCTCCATGGTAAGCCAATAGTAACCTTCTCGGAGGATTTTCTTTGCCAACACATATCCACTCATGTGGGGTCCGCAAACTCCTGAATGTACTTCAGACATGACAGCTGTAGCTTGTCTGGCATCTATGCATCTTAACAATCCAAGATCTGGTGTTCTTTTATACAAAACTCCTCCGCTCAAGAAGAATCCATTTGCTAATCGCCTAATGGTCCTCTTTTGATCTCTTGTGGCTTGTGCGGGATATATTCCCATTCTGATATACTCCTTGATGTCGTGGAACCATGGTTCACCATCAAATTCTTCTTCAACCATATTGCAATAAGCGTGTTGATCGTGGACTTGAATATGTATCGGATCTACATAAGCTTTGTCCGGATGGTGCAACATTGATGCCAGGGTAGCCAATGCATCGGCTACCTCATTATGGATTCTTGGAATATGTCGGAATTCCACTGATTGAAACCACTGACAAAGATCATGTAGACATTGTCGGTATGGTATGAGCTTCAAGTCTCGGGTTTCCCATTCTCCTTGAATTTGATGTACCAAAAGATCCAAATCTCCCATGACTAAGATTTCTCGGATACCCATGTCTGCAGCTAGCCTTAACCCCAAAATGCAAGCTTCATATTCAGCCATATTATTGGTGCAATAAAATCGTAATTGAGCCGTAACAGGATAGTGATGCCCTGTTTCAGAAATGATTACAGCTCCTATTCCGACTCCTTTCATGTTGGCGGCTCCATCAAAGAAAAGTTTCCAACCAGGTTTTTCAATTTGTTCCACCTCGTCGATATGCATTGTTTCTTCATCAGGAAAATAAGTCTTCAACGGCTCATATTCCTCATCGACCGGGTTTTCGGCTAAATGATCGGCCAGTGCTTGAGCCTTCATTGCAGTTCTAGTCACATAGATGATGTCGAATTCCGTGAGCAATATCTACCACTTTGCAAGTCTTCCCGTTGGCATAGGCTTTTGAAAAATGTATTTCAAGGGATCCAAACGAGAAATGAGGTAAGTAGTGTAGGATGACAAATAGTGTTTCAATTTTTGAGCTACCCATATTAGGGCGCAACATGTCTTTTCCAGATGAGTATACTTAACCTCATAAGCTGTGAACTTCTTGCTAAGGTAGTAGATGGCCTGTTCTTTTCTGCCAGTGAGGTCATGCTGCCCCAATACACAACCAAATGAATTTTCCAAAACCGTCAAGTAAAGAATCAAAGGTCTTCCTGGCTCTGGCGGGACCAACACGGGTGGGTTTGATAAGTACCCTTTTATTTTATCGAACGCTTCCTGACACTCATCGGTCCATTTGACTGCAGCATCCTTTTTTAACAATTTGAAAATTGGCTCGCAGGTTGTTGTGAGCTGAGCAATAAACCTGCTGATATAATTTAACCTTCCCAACAAACTCATTACTTCAGTTTTGTTTCTTGGGGGTGGCAGTTCTTGGATGGCTTTGATCTTTGACGGATCTAGCTCAATGCCTCGTCGACTGACTATGAATCCCAGCAACTTTCCGGATGGAACTCCAAATGCGCACTTGGCAGGGTTAAGCTTGAGGTTGTACCTGCGAAGTCTTAAGAAGAACTTCCTCAAATCCTCAACGTGGTCGGCCTGATGCTTTGATTTTATGATCACATCGTCCACGTATACCTCAATCTCCTTGTGTATCATATCATGAAACACTGTGGTCATTGCTCTCATATAGGTTGCTCCGGTGTTTTTTAAACCGAATGGCATTACCCGGTAGCAATAAGTTCCCCATGGTGTGATGAATGCCGTCTTTTCTACATCTTCTTCATCCATTAGAATTTGATGATATCCGGCATAACAATCCACGAAAGACCCTATATCATGCTTGGCACAATTGTCGATCAAAATATGGATATTGGGTAATGGGAAATTATCCTTTGGACTTGCTTTGTTGAGATTGCGATAGTCGACGCATACTCTAATTTTGCCGTCTTTCTTTGGTACAGGAACGATATTAGCCAACCAAACAAGATATCGAGTGACTCGAATGACCTTTGCTTCCAATTGTTTGGTGATTTCTTCCTTAATTCTCATACTCATCTCAGGCTTGAATTTTCTCAGCCTCTGCTTGACAGGAGGCACTGTTGGATCGGTGGGCAATTTGTGGACCACTAAATCAGTGCTCAAGCCCGGCATGTCGTCATACGACCATGCAAAAACATCTTTGAATTCTATGAGTGTTTTAATTAACTCCTCTCGGATCTTTGGCTCCAGATGGACACTTATTTTAGTTTCTCGGATATTACTCGTGTCCCCTATATTGATGTCCTCGGTATCACTCAAGTTAGGTTTGATTTTTTCCTCAAAGTGAATTAACTCTTTACTAATCTCTTCAAAAACCTCATCTTCATCATATTCTGATTCATAATCACAATATATTTCTTGAATTATTACTTCAGAACCAAATTGATTTTTAAGACTGGGCTGAGGATTCCTCATGCATGCCATATCACTAGAGCCAGCGTAAAAGGAACTGTATAGAAAAAGAAAAGAAAACTATCAGGAATGATCATAAAAGGGGAACTGCTTTTTATTGGATGATGAAAGATAACAAGGTTTTGCACACTTCAAACCAACCGTAAGATAAATTTTGGGATTACAACCTTGAAATAACCCAAACAAACTGAAAGAAAAATCAAAATAAACTACCAAGACTCCTTTCGAATTGGGAGAGGAGTGGCTTTCCAATTTTTGAGCTTTGTTTCTGTCCAACGAATTGAACTTCTGCGTTGCTACACCCTTCTCCGCCTTCCAGCATATTCACATCACTAAACAATTTCTCGAACCTTTCAATTAATTCCTCCTCAGGATTGACCTGGGATTTAGGAATTGTTGTTATCGGGCGATTTTTAGCACCGGTCTTGACAAAAGACTTCGACAGCTGTGGTACTGGTTTTGGAAGAACCCATGCTTGGTGTTTCAACTTCCTGGCCCTTATCACGTCATTGGCGGTAGGTGTGAACCCTAAACCGAATGTTCCCCAGTTCTCGGGGAGAGATACTGGTTGTACAATTCCTTGCAGAGATAAGCCCAGACCTTTGCCGGGTATAAAGCCATTCTTCAGCATTTCATAAGCTATCATGACTGATGCAGAGGATATCTTTGGATTCGAAAGGTATTTTCCTTCTGGAATTTTCTCTACCGACACCGTGTCGGACACTTGGTATACCCATGGTCCTTGGTCAATTTCTGTTCCCTCGACCGGTACAATGGTGCTGTTGTGAGCATTCAAACTTTCTTCTCCATGCACGACTATTTCTTGGTGATCCCATTCAAACTTGACAGCCTGATGTAGTGTTGACGGGACTGCTTTAGCAGCATGGATCCATGGTCGACCCAATAACAAGTTTGTAAGAAACAGATATGTCCAACACTTGGAATTCCATTGTGAATTCAACTGGCCCTATAGCTAGTTCCAACACTATGTCGCCAAATGAATCTCTGCTTCCACCGTCAAATCCTCGTACGCAGATACTATTCTTTTGGATCCTCTCCTCTTTAATTTTTAATTTGTTTAAAGTGGAGAGAGGGCATATGTTTGCACTGGACCCATTGTCAACCAATACCCGGGTTACTACGGAGTTTTCACATTTCACGGTGAGGTAAAGAGCTCTATTATGCTCGGTACCTTCCACAGGCAATTCATCATCGACAAATGTAATTCTGTTTGTCTCAAAGATTCTGTTGGCTATTTTTCCCAGATGATTTACAGAGATCTTTTCAGGAACATGAGCTTCATTCAGGATTTTCATCAACGCCAGACGGTGTTCCTCTGAATGGATCAGTAAGGACAATAATGAAATTTGAGCGGGGGTCTTCTTTAATTGATCCACCACAGAATAATCATGGAGTTTCATTTTTCTTAAAAACTCCTCCGTCTCTTCTTCCGTCACAGCTCTCTTTGTTGGCATTGGATTGTTTTTAGTTTTTCTCAGCTCTTCGGGAGTAAAACATCTTCCCGAACGAGTCAAGCCTTGCACCTCACACACTTCTTCCTTGATTTCTTTGCCCTTGTACATTACGGTCATCCGTTCATAGTTCCATGGGATGGTTTTGTTGTTGATGATCGGCAGCTGGATTACAGGTGCAATAATAACCCGATCTGTACGTGCTCCTTCCACGAATACAACGGGTTTGTTAGCAACCCCTGGTACTATCACTTTTGGCCTTTCTTGTTTTGCGGCAACTTTGCTCGATGATCCCTCATCGACTATCATAGACGGTTCATCACCATTTTTGTTCTGCTTAGACACCGGCTTCTCCTCCATTAACTGCTTATCTGGCTTGGTTTCATGAGACTTGATCATCATGACAGTTTGTGACGGCTTCTTTGTCTCCCCATTAGCTTGTATGATTTCTATCATGTTAGCCTCTTGATGGGCTGGCATTGGATTTCTATTGATATTTGGAGCTTCGGGGTTTTGAACCTCGATTTTATTAGTATCAATCAGCTCTTGTATTGCATTTTTCAAATGCCAACATTTCTCCGTATCATGGCCTGGTGCACCGGAGCAATATTCACAGCTAATAGTGTAATCCAGATTCTTTGGAGGAGGATTGGGTAGTTTGGATTGTATTGGTCTCAGCATGTCTAACTGTCTCAGCCTGTGGAACAGACTAGTGTAAGACTCTCCCAATGGAGTGTAAGTTTTCTTTTTCTGTTCCCTTTCTCCCCTGAATGCTGGCCTAGGCCTGAAACCTGGTCCGGGATAGGCTCGTGGGTAAGTATTTGGTGTGACAGGAGCACGCCAATTGGTGTGAACAGGTGGCTGATTGTATGCTTGAGCATGGTTAATGGCAAAATGAGGCTCTGAAGAGTGATAGTAGTGTTGGGATGAATCATGGTGGTAAGCTGATTGGCGAGGTCGTTGTTGATTATAGTAAAGCGGTGAACCTCTGGGTCCCGGCCAAATTCCTGAATCAACTACGGTTGCCTCCTCCCTCTTCTTTCTTCCGATTCCTCCTACCCCGCCTTGAATAGCTTGAGTAGTTGCCTTAATTGCTGAATAGCTCATGATTTTATTTGTCTTGAGGCCTTCTTCCACCATACCTCCCATCTTCACTACCTCGTTGAATGATTTTCCAACCGCTGAAACCAAGTGGGCATAGTAAGTTGGTTCCAAGGCTTGGAGGAAGTAGTCTACCATTTCGCTCTCCTTCATAGGAGGATCCACTCTTGCTACCTGTTCTCTCCACCGAAAACCATACTCTCTAAAACTTTCATTGTGTTTCTTCTCAAATTTGGTCAAAGATAATCGATCTGGGATGATTTCCAGATTGTATTGGAAATGGTATGCGAATGCCTGTGCCAGGTCATCCCAGGTGTACCATCTTCCATGGTCCTGGCGTGTATACCACTCCAAAGCTGATCCACTTAGACTTTGACTGAAGTAAGCCATCAATAATTCATCCTTTCCCCCAGCTCCTCGCATCTTGCTACAGAAACCCCTTAAGTGGGCTATTGGGTCGCCGTGCCCGCTGTATAGGTCAAATTTGGGCATCTTGAAGCCAACTGGCAATTGTACATTAGGGAATAAGCATAAATCTTTGTATGCTACACTGACTTGCCCACCTAATCCCCGCATGTCTCGGAACGACTGTTCTAGACTTTTGACCTTCCTGAACATCTCTTCTTGTTCAGCATTTTTGGCTGGCTTGTCAATTTCGGTTGGGAGATCAAACCGAGGAGCAGTTGAATTGATTTCGGAGGCTTTGAAGGTGGGCTCTGGGGGGTAATATTGGTTGTCTTGGGCCTGAAATGTAGGCTCACTAGGAGATTTGTGAAATGTAGCAGGGGGAGGTGCTACGAAAACAGGAGTCATAGGTGGAGGAAGGTACGGAACTGGTTTTGGAGGTGGAGACTGTGGTGTCTGAGAGGTGGTGCCTCGGTAGTGCTGATAAATGGGGAAACTTGGGGATAATTCAGTGGTGATATTATCCTGAGTTTGGATCATTGATGGAGCAGGGTTATTTGGGTAAGATGGGGGTAACTGTCCTGTAGACCAAGCTTGGTACATTTCAGCCATTTGCTGCTTGAGCTTAAGCATCTCTTCTTTCATTTTCCCGACATCCATCTCTTCTATCTCCATACCTGTGTCAACATCTGGGATAGACATACTTTCGGGTATTGGTCCTTTTGATCTTGTGTGATAGTGATAATATGCCAGTATACTCTTTAGAAAAACTAACTGGTTGAATTCTGAAAATGAACAAACTTGTTAGTTTTGAGAGTTTAACACATATATAATCACACGTTGAGATGCAATGCTCCTAGACAAATAATTCCTTTCTATTATGCATTCGCTCGGTTGCTTGTGTCGTCCCAGCTTTCTTGAAATTGAAAAATTGTCATTCGCTTTTATTTACTACATATATCTTTATCGTGGTGGTCGAATCTTAGAGATTGCCTACGTATCATGCCGAACATGAATCAGACCTTGCGTAGTTCAGAATAAAGTCAATCACGTTTATTTATTACACAAAGATGGAATTACATTTGAAAACTTTAAGAAAATAGCTTGAAACACACACACTTAAATCAAAATAAAAGATACAATTCATAACATCTCACAACATGCCCCACTTTCCACTTTTGTTCTCTAATATTGGATTATCTGCTCAATGTGGGGCTTGACCTGGATGGCCTCCCAGCGTACGATACATCCTTTCCAACTCCATTGCTAGATGACGAGCAAAAGTGGGCGCATGCTCTGTAAACCTTTCATAATCCATTCCTTGGCAGTTTACATAACTTTGAGATGTGAAGACTGCCAGGTCGTGGATTTGTGCCCTGAAACCTTGGAGACGTTGGTCTTGGTCTTGCAATTGCTGCTGACGAGTGGTGGCTATATCTCTGACATGGTTTTCATGATCTAAAGCTGATTCTAATAGAGCTCGGAGTCTGGCCTGCTCTAATCTTGCTTGCGATCTTTCCCTGTCGAGGTCTGCTTGTTGATATTCTCTATTGCATCTTCTAGCCTCTTCTAGTTGTGCACGAAGCTGGTCTTCTGATCGCATCCAATAGTCTTTTTCCTTCTTGAATTGAGCCTTGTCTTTTTCGGATTGCCTATCTTGGCGTTCCTTGTTAGATCTGGCTTCTTCGTTTAATTGTTGGATCCTTTCTTTTGCTTTGCTCAATGCCCTTTCGTTTTCCGCAAGAATGGAATCATAATCTTGCATTTTTTCGAAGAGATTGGCGATGGTTTTTTTATCCTTCCAGCTCCTCTTTGGCGTTTCAGAGATTCTTTTCATTTTCTGGAATCGAGCATGAAGATTTTCATTCTCACAAGCTAGACTCTTTTTCTCGCCTTCGGCTTCTTGTTCTTGCAAATCTTTCTCTAAACTGAGGCTTCTTAGATTTTCTTTTAGGGCATGGATAGTTGCTTTGTACCCTTTTTCTTTTTCTCCCCAGATCAACCGCTCTTGGATTTTATCATTGAAGTTTTGAACATGGGGTCTTTTTGTTGGCCTTTTTAGCTCTGGTTCTGGTACATCATCCACGCGAGACCGTTTTTCGAACCACCTTGCATATCCAGGATTTATCTCACCTTTGGTAGCGTCTAGGACTTGAGTATCACTTTTCAAGTATCGGCACCCATTCCACATCTGCTGAAGTAGAGCTTCGGGAATAGTGGCTTCTGGGTGTAATTCGATTACTTGCATACTCAAATCTTCCTCATCAGGAACTATTTGATATCTCCCTAGTTGCCTTAGGACTCTTAGTGGTGCATACGGTTGAATGCTTCTCAATCCCAATAGTAATAGATAACTATTTGAGGTTGACATATGTATTACTTCTCTCATCGGGAGCCATCCCAGAGTCCATTCAATTTGATTTGCCGTTAAAGCCTTTAGACGAGATACCCATGCTTCTATCCCTTCTGGAGCTTGATAATTTTTTGTTCTTTCCTCATAGCTCTCGATGCAATTAGCTTTGTTTGACCCATACTGTATGATCTTGGGCTGTTGTTGGAGATGTTCAATCACCCACATTTGCAACAAAATTTTGCATCCTTCGAAGACTTTCGCTCCTGATTTGCATAAAGTCAAAGCCCGATAAATATCTGATAAAATGATGGGGACAAGGGTGTGATTTTCTTTAGTGGTGAGGATTTGCACAACTTTTGCGGTGCGAATATCAATTGTTCGCTCTTTATTTGGGAAGACCATGACTCCTAGAAAAGCCACCATGAAAGCAAATCGACGGTGCATCTGCCAAGTGTCTTTGTTTTGCTTATTAGTAAGGCCTTTCTCATGAATTTCGAACCCATCTGACTTTCCAAACCTGGAATACAAAAAATTGAAGGAACAACATCCATTGATGACATTGCTTTTCCTGATTTGACTGCTGATGTTCAGAAGACCGAAGAATCGATGTATTGAAGGAGCCTTTGTGAATATCAAGCTTTGATTTCTTAAACTTCCGTCAAAACCAACATAGCCAGCTATCTCCTCTAATGTAGGAGTAAGCTCGAAGTCAGAGAAACGAAAAACATTGTGAACAGGATCCCAGAAAGTTACTAATGCCTTAATCAGATCATCCCGAGGCTCAACTTTCATAATGTCCGTGAGATTTCCCAAATGTTTGACGACCCATCTTTGACCGTCTTCGCCTAAATCATACCACCACATTTGAAGCTGACATAGAAATTCCTCCGTACTTGTGGATGAGGGGCTTTGTGTAGTGCTCATTTTATATCTGAAATTTAATTTTAATAAAGTCAAAATTTATTTTGGAAAAATTTATACTAAAAATCATTTTCGAAATTTTTTCTTTTATTTATTAAATATCTTTATTTCAAAATTTAAAACTATATTTTTTCGAAATTTTTAAAGCAACCCATTTTATTCCTTTCTTCTTACCAAGATTTTATTTAAGCTGGTCAACAAGCATGTTCGAGGCGAATAAATGCACAAATAACAAGTAGGATGCATCATGATGGTCTTTTAATTTTGGGTTCACCTGTCCTAGACAAACCCAACCCCTGTGTTGAGTCTCCAAGGCCAAATGCATATGATGCAAATATTCGTTCCTACTAGGGATCCGGTACATGGCTGAGTTATTCTAAGTGTAAAACCTTAGGTTGATTGTTCTAAACCTGGCTTACCCAAACAGACAGTTTGAGCCGAAGTGGGGTAACGTACCGGGAGCACGAAAGTCTGCCCGGCCTAGTTACTTGTCCCAACTCCATCTTATTTGGTATGACTTTAACAGAAAGGTGGGTCACGCGCACGTCTACACCATAAATTCAGAAGACTCAGAAAGAAGGGGGTTTCGTAGCAGTTGTATATATTCACAATTCAAATAATATTAAAGCGGTAAAAAAAACATTTAGCATATTAGCATATAAACAGTTGAAAATTATATAGTAAGTAAAGCCAATAAAAACAGATATTTTAAGCTCGAATTCTTTAAACCCTGAACCAATGGTTCTGGGTTATAGTAACAATAAAAGTCTCCCCAGCAGAGTCGCCAGAGCTGTCACACCTCCTTTTCACCGCGCCCGCGGGGCGCGTGGGGAGTTTTCTCCAATTGAAGGACAGTCGAAATGGGATTTGTTTATTTGTTTTAGAGTCGCCACCTGGGAATTTTAAGGCGTCCCAAGTCACCAACTATAATCCCTGAATCGAGGAGAATATGACTCTGTTTATTATTCTGCGAACCAGAAATCCTGAGTAAGGAATTCTGTTAATCCGGAAGAAGGTGTTAGGCATTTCCGAATTCCGTGGTTCTAGCATGGTCGCTTAACTGTTTTTATTATTGGCTTAATTGTCTTGATTTTTATTAAATACTTTTGTTACATGATTTATTCCGCTTTTACTTATTGTGATTAAGGACCCTTCTTTGAATCGAATTACGCGTACGTATATTCGTGTTATAAATTTAAAAAAAATGCAGAATTGAGTCACGCATACGTGTACACAATAATTTTTGATAATATATTTATTAAACAATCATTTTTCGAGATTATGTCGAATCAAGAATATTGTTTTTCTTGAATAGTGAACCGTACATCTCAGGTTCTTTGTGAAATTGATTTAACGCCTTTGGAAAAAAAAAATTATTAAATATTCGCTCGAAGTTGCGCGTACGCATAATCCGAATTTTTTGCTTTTAAAAATATAATCAGGGTACGCGAACGTATCCCTAATTGCGCAAAATATTCGTAATGATATTAGGGAATTTCCACAAATTGTTTATTATATCTATACATTTTTATGTGAAAGTCATGATAAATTCCCATTTAAGGTGCCCTTAAATTCTTGGAAAAGAATTTAAAAATTATTAAATGTTGACCGTTGATTATATTTTCCGAATATAAGTTATATTCATTCCAACTATTCAATTTCAAAGGACAGAATAAAAAATATGATTAATACTATTTTAAAAAAACAAATATGACATATATATATATATCAAAGAATAAATTGCATATGAAATTGAAAATGAGCGATTCATAAAGGAAGGAAATATTTTCAAAATTTTTTCATGATTTACTTAATGCAAATTCTATTTCTAATTACCATTGATATCAAGTGTTGCAATTGGTACTTATACATCTCGTTTCATTCTCATATACTCGCTTTTAATCTAATAAGCCTAATTATTTGATCAATTTGTCTTATGAAGGTAGATAGGCATCGAGTTTATAATGGCTGAATTATTATACAAGTTAATTCAATAAAATTACCTTACATGCAACTTAACTGTATATCGTAAACATTCATAACGTTTTAACATTGTACCAAGCTACATCATATCACCTTTCGCCAACTTTTATACACACATCTATTATCTTATAAAAATATACCAACAACACCATCTTAACCTTATTTAACAATAAATATCACTACTGTAGTTTTCTTGGCACTTCTACATCACTTCTTACTTAACCAACAACAAAATTAAATAATGACCAACATTCATGCCATACTCCCTACTTTGACAATTTAATATGATTAAACTAATGAGATAATGAGCTAATATTATTACAAATCTTTATACGAACTTTCAAAGTAAGACAATTAGCTCATAGCTATCAAATTGAATTCACTACTAATTAACTAACATAAATAAAAAATGAAATTTAAATTGATGAACTTGGACAAATAGAAAACAGAATTTCAATTCAAACTTCATTGATGAGTCATGTTGAATCACTTTCCAACTTAAAATTTAAAAGACATGTACCTGAAAATGAAGGTGGAAGGAGTAAATTTCAGCAGTAGCAGCAGTAACAAAATCAGTAGAATATACCAATAACACAACAAGTCTGAACAAGACCCGTTGACCCAGATGAACAGTGACAGAGACTTAGGAAAAATTTCAGATTTGGACTGAACAACATTCACAGGCAAACAACAGATTCCAGAAAGAATGCATTTCAGATTTCATTTTCTTTCTGTTTCGGATTCCTTATTTCTGATTTTCTGTTTCTGCTTTTATATCTGTTTCAGATTGTGTGTGTGTGTGTGAATGTTCTCTTTTCTATTTCTCTTTCTGTTTTCTTCCTCTCTTTCCTTTTAAACAAAATCTGAGTTCTTTTCTTTTCTTCAAAATCTCAATCCTAAAAATCTCTCCCTCCATAATCTGTCCAGCTTCCTGTATTTATACAGGTCTGCCCCTTTCTTTTTAAGTGCTGCCTGGACCCCATTTATCTTTTAAAAACAGAAAATTTCCATTAAAAATCTGTTTTTCCACTTTAAATCCCATTAGGCTAACTTTTCCCTGATTTTCAGCAGCCCATTATCCCTTGTTCCCCATTAGTATCATTAACTAATAGCCATTAACACTCCATTATCAGCCCACTATTATATCATATTACCCTTACTGTTTTATCTGTTTCATACCCAGAAATGTCCCTGAAATCCTACTGTAATTACTGTTATTACTGCCTTAAATGCAAAAAACATAACAGAATTTACAAAACAGATTTGAAAATCTGTTCAAACTTAATTATCAAACTGATTTAACACAGCTATAACCAATTCTCTTAGGTTCTGGACTGAATCCTAAGAATGTAAACATTCTATCACAATTACATCTAATCATCATTTGTAAACTTGAACTCAAACTTGACAATATTACACTGGGTTCAGCACAATAATGCAAACTGAACTTATAATTGAACTAAGATCAAACATACACAGGAGCATTGTCAATATACTGACAATGCCCTGTTCAGAAAACAACATATACAGCATACATTTGAATTCACTGATTCACAAACAATCATGATTTAATTGACGAGCATTAATCAATTGACTATTTACAACATTTATCAATAATTAGTCTAAAACAATAGAAGCAGACTGTTTTAGTTAACATTTTCAGAAATGAAAATTCGTAATATAACTAATCGACGAACTTAATCGAGTCGATTACACACATTGTAAACAATCACAACCAACAGAAACAATTCACATTCGGATTAAGTAGATAGGTAGGAGACAGAAATGACAGAATTGATCAAAACAAATATGAAAAATTAAAAAGCTATTAAGACAGACAACAATACACGTAGAATACACAAAGAAATAGAAAATACCTCTGAATTTTCAATCAGACTCGAACTCAACTCTGCTTTCGGATTTTTTGTTTGAAATCAAACAGACCTTAGTCGAAGTATTTTCCACTGAAAATACTTGGTCGATTAAACCTCAATCCTTTAATCAATTTGGACAAAAATCCAGAAGTTTGGTATTTCTAGGTTTCCTGAAGGTTCGATTTGGGACCTAATCATTTCTGGTTAGATTCGAAAGGAACCAAACATGATATAAGGGTGAGGGTAGTCTAGGGGTCATTTGGTGTTAGTTTGAAACGGATCTGAGTTCGTCCTTGTTTGGTCCGAATCTTCAAAAGAAGATTCGAGAAGTTCAGAACTGATTCGAGCCAAACAACCAACAGATCCATACTCAGGATGACTAGGGGAAGCTATGGTGTTAACTAGGTGTTGTTTGGTTTAGATCTGAACTTGGCTCGAATCTTCAAATGAAGATTCGAGAACCTTCAGGGAGATTCGAACCAAGCAGATAACATATTTGGATAGAGGAGGCTCAGGGGGTTCTGGGGTGTTACTTTGGTGACCGGCGGCGTTGATGCCGCCGGGTTTCAGGCGAAGGGGAATAGGGGCGGCTAGGGTTAGGGGTCTGTTTGAGAAGACGATGAACAGGAGAGGATGGGGGGTGTTTAGTTAGGGGCCGGGGTAAGGGTTTGGGATTTATATAGGGGTGGGGTGGATTGGTATCGTCCGTCCGATCAAGTAAGATGGAGGGCCAGGATCAATCCACTAATCCAAACGACGTCGTTTGGTTTAACGTTGGGGTCGGACTGAGTCGGGTCAATGGGTCGGGTTATGGGTTGCGGGTAAGGGCAGGGGATCTTGACCGTTGGTTGGATTTAATCCAACGGCCCTTGATGAGAGGTGACCAAACGACGTCGTTTGGTCTTAGCTTGGGACTGGGTCAGACTTGGGCTGTTCGGATTGGGCTGTGGGGGGGAATTAATGTTTTGGGCCTGGATTTTAATCCAGGTCCGATTTTGTACAACTTGTATTATTATTTTTTTTATTTTTATTATTTTCTAATTTCATTATTAAATAACAAAATCTTAATTAAAATTATAAAAACAAAATTACCCTTACAAAGATATTAATTACCTTTTTAACAACTATTAACACATAGACAACATTAATCACACAGTGGAAAAAATAGAACAAAATGCATATTTTTATGATTTTATTTAAATTAACTTAATTAAATGCATACTTAAATCCTAGATATACATGAAACATGTATTTTTATTTTTATTTTGTTTAATTATAACAAAGCAAACATTTTACGGACATAAACAAATATTTAACACCACGCAAATTCAGAAATTACACAGTAAAAGAAATTTATTTTGATTTATTTTGGAGTAGTTTTTCGTAAGGCAAAAATCACGTGCTCACAATAGGGACACTAATAAACAAACCGAGAAAGAAGAACCTCAACATGTCATTCACATGATCATCAGAAGGATCGATGTTCCTCAAGGTTCGATGTTAAAGCGCACCAAAGTATCCATCACAAGGGAGAAACGGACTCGAGATTACATACTAGGGGGAACTTTGCCTTTTAGCGACGAGGACGCAAAAGGAATTGTGCAGCCCCACAACGATGCACTGGTAATATTTGTACTCATGAATATATCTTGAGTTTGTTAATTGATCCAGGTAGCTCGGCCAACATCATTCGATCAAGGGTCGTAGAACAACTAGTCCTACAAGACCAAATCGTACCTGCAACCCGAGTGCTAACCAGATTCAACATGGCATGTGAAACTAATAAGGGAGAAATAGCTTTACTAGTAAATGTTGCTAGAACCATCCAGGAAACAAAGTTTTATGTGATTGAGGGGGACATGAGGTACAGCGCCCTGTTCGGAAGGCCATGGATCCACAACATGAGGGTAGTGCCCTCGACTCTTCACTAGGTGTTAAAATTGCCAATGCTAAAAGGGATTAAAACAATCTACAGGGAGCAACCGGCCGCAACGGAAGTGTTTGCAGTCAAAGAAGTAATTCCGGTAACAACACTGGCGACATCAAAGGAACCGAGTTCGAATACAAAGCAGGAAACTAAATAGCAATTATCGACACCAACCACGACCCAATTGGATAAAATAGGGGACCAATGAAGATAATGATTACGGAGTTCCCAGATCTTTTATAGTCCCCGATGATTATGATGCTATAAAATCAAAGGTCGAAGAGCTGGAGCAAATCACATTGATTGAACGTCTACCAGATCGGAAGGTATACCTTGGCACGGGTTTAACCCCCGAGCTCTGGAAAAAACTCATTCAATTTCTTAGAGCTAACATAGATTGTTTTGCTTGGTCCCATCTCGACATGACCGGAATTGTACCGGAGATAACCACTCACAAGCTAAGTCTGGACCCGAATTCTAACCGGTCAAGCAGAAAAAGAGACCTCAGTCCGAGATCAAACATGCTTTCATCAAGGACTAGATAACTAAACTCCTTAAAATAGGGTCCATTCGGGAAGTCAAATACCCAGAATGCACTACAAGAAATAAGGCCTATGGCAACGAAAATTTATGCAACGCTAACAGAACCGTTGCCATACAGTATATACCGCAACGGTCTTAACCGTTGCCAAAAGGTCTGGAGGATTTCGATACACTATAATAATCAAACCGCTGCCATTGTGCAGGAACCGTTGCCATATATCATACTATAGCAACGATTATAAAAAAATGTTGCAATAGTATTATATATTGGCAGGATATTGGGAAAAAATTATCTATGGGGACGGTTGTGGATTCCCTCCTAATTTTCCCGCTTCTATTTCGCTAAACCCGCCAATATATATTTTCATTAATATTTTTTACTCTTATTTCTTAGTAAAAAATAAAGAAGAATGTAAAACACATAACTCTCAATTTCCTTCCTTAATATCATCAGACTCTAAAGTTTAAACCAATTTGTTCCTCTTTCTCCACTTTCACTCCCAATTTCATCTCCCACTTTTACTCCTAATTTTTCTGTCTCTGTCTCTATCTCTCTCTCTCTCTCTCTTTCTCTTTCTCTCTCATCCAAATTTCCAACATAAATAGTGCAATTAGGGTTCTTAGCCACGGGTGAGAGTTAGTTTTCTTGGTGTAGAGGAGTAAATTAAATACCCAAAGTAGCAGAATTGTGAGGTCCTAACTTCAGAATCGTGGTTTCCCAACATCAACAATGCTTAGATTTCTTATGTTGTTATTCAAATTTCACTTTCTGCCATCTATGTAAGTTGACCTATTTCAACCAAGTTTCATATTTTCAAATTTCTTTGTGGTTTTTGTTTGCATGCCCACAAATTGGTGGTCTTACTTTTTTATTTTAATTTTAAATGCATTTTCTTTATAAGAGTCTTTGGTTTATTCAGTAGCTACATTTAGAAGCAAGTTTTTTGTTGGCAGATTCTCTAGAAAAGATTGATTCCTTGAGAGTGTTCATACAATTAGTTTCTCAGTTAGCGTCAATTGCGAGAAATTATTGTCGCTAAAGGCACACTGTGAAATATCGCTACCCGAAGAAGTTGTAAGTTCTTCTTTTCTAATTTAGATATTTTTGGTTTTTTTTTAAAATTATTTCTCTGTTCTTTAATATTTTGGGTATAAGTGGTGTATATGTTGCTTTAGATTTATGATTTGAACTGAAATTGTGTCACGACCCTAACCCCGAACCCGGTCGTGATGGCGCCTCTCGTGAAGACAAGGCCAACCGACTTAACCCAAATCATGTTTTAAAACAGTTAATTAACACAAATATAGTCTAAGCATGGTGTAAATAATACTAAATAGCGGAAATATAGATAATAATGCGGAAGTCCAGCCCGACACAGCCTTAATTGGGGTGCACAAGTCATGAGCATCTATGAGTCATAATATAAGTCTGCTAAATCTAATAACTAGTACAATGTCCGTAAGGAATATAAAAGACGAGATAATAGAGACACAGGGCTGCAGACGTCAACAACTATCTCGTAATCCCTGAAAGCCGCCTGAAACTGGAGGAATCAACACTTAGGAGCGGAACCAGCAATGCCTGAATCTGCACACATGGTGCAGGGATTAATGTGAGTACTCCAACCCAGTGAGTAATAAATATAAATAATGACTGAAGATAAGAAATCACGTAAAAACACAAGGCATTCCATACTGAAACAGTAAAATCACTTTAAACAGTAAAGCAGTGAGAAATCAAGTGAAAATCCCTTTTTTCCAACAAGTAAAACAAGTAGTTTACTAGTGAGTAACAAAATGGAAATTCGCCCCTCGGGCATGGTATCAACAAATTTGCCCCTCGGGCAACATCTCAGAACAGTACCAGCCTCTCGGGCGCAATATCAGAACAGTGCCAGCCCCTCGGGCTCAATATCAGAATAGTAACAGCCCCTCGGGCTCAATATCAGAACAGTAACAGCCCCTCGGGCTCAATATCAGATCAGTAATAGCCCCTCGGGCTCAATATCAGAACAGTAACAGCCCTTCGGGCGCAATATCAGATCACAATGGGTACCCGCGCTCACTAGGGGTGTACAGACTTCGAGAGGGGCCCCTTACGGCCCAAGCGCAATATAGAGCCATTTCGTGGCATCAAATCTAGGCCCTCGGCCTCATATAAATCATGACACCTCGTGGTGCATATAAGTATCTCAGGCCCTCGGCCTCATATCAGTACCAGTGTATCCTTACAACTAGGCCCTCGACCTTTAATCAGTCCAAAATCATCACAAAGCCCCTCGGGCAATAGTAAAACAACATTTCTCAGCCCAAAACATCATTTAGAATATCATTTAAATCTCAAAACTGAGTAAAATGGCTGAGTAGTAAAACAATGGAAAAATTACAGGATTGAGTTCAAATAATAAGTCAAAACAATGAGGAAATGGTAGTAAAAATCCCCGAAGGATTTAAATAGTTGGCACGAAGCCCAAATATGGCAATTAGCCCAAAGCATAATGAAAACAAATAAGTCTCAATCAAATACGCGGTAAAATCATCAATGCGGGATGGACCAAGTCACAATTCCCAATAGTATACGACCACACGCTCATCATCAAACGTGTCTCTCACACCAATATAGCACTACGATGTGCAATCCGAGGTTTCAAACCCTCAGAGCATTATTTACAATCATTACTCACCTCAATCCGAGCAAAATCCTACTCTGAAATGCCTTTTCCCTTCGAATCGGCCTCCAATCGATCCGAATCTAGCCATATTTAATTCAATTCAGTCAATACTAATTATAGGAATTAATTCCATATGAAAATACAAATTTTCCAACAAAATCCGAAATTAACCAACAATTTGCCCATGGGGCTCACGTCTCGGAATCCGACGAAACTCACAAAATCCGACAATCTATTCAACCACGAGTCTAACCATACCAATTTTACCAAAATCCGACATCAATTCGACCTTCAAATCTTCAAATTAAACCAAAATGGTTTTCAAGATTTTACCAACTAAAATCACCAATTAAATGTTAAAAACAACGATGGATTCGAGTAATCTAACCAAAATTGAGTTAAGAACACTTACCCCGATGTTTTCCTTGAAAATCTCTCGAAAAATCGCCTCACCCGAGCTCCCTTGGTCCAAAAATAGAAGAGTGAGACGAGTTTAGACTTTATTCTGCTGCCCAGGGATTTGTTCTTCGTGTTCGCGGTCCTCTTCTCGCGTTCGCGAAGTACAAAATTTCAAAAAATTATTTTCCAAACTCTTCTCGAACAACATCTAGTATAATGACCATAACTTTTTCTGTAGATGTCCAAATGACTATTATAATATATTTCTGGAAACTAGATTCAAAGAGCTACAACTTTTGTTTTTGAATCATCTCAAAATTCATTGTAGATTGAGAGATATGAGCCTTCGAAGTAAGATCTACGTAACATAATTTCTTCTTCTTTGCGAACGCGAGGCTCTCTTTGCGAACGCGAAGAACAAAATCCCAGAAGCCAAATCCTTCTTCGCGAACGCGAGAGTACCCTCGCGGACGCGAAGAACAACACCAGATACCAGCTTTAGCTATTGCAAAACAGCCCGAAATGATCTGAAACCACCCCGAAACACACCCGAGGCCCGCGAGACCTCAACCAAACATGTCAACCAAGCCTAAAACATCATTCAAACTTGTTCCAATCTTCAGAACGCTCAAAACAACATCAAAACACAAATTTTACATCAGATTCAAACCTAAGAATTCCAAAAAGTCTCAAATTACGCTTTCGATCAAAAAATCTATCAAACCTCGTCCGAATGACCTGAAATTTTGCACACAAGTCACATTCAACACTACGAAGCTACTCCAACTTCCGAATTGCCATTCCGGCCCTCGGATCAATATCTCACTATCGAACCGGAAACTTCAAAAATTCAACTTTCGGCATTTCAAGCCTAAATTAGCTACGGACCTCCAAAACACAATCTGAACACGCTCCTAAACCCGAAATTACCCAACGGAGCTAACTGAACCATCATAATTCCGTTCCGAGGACGTCTTCACATTGTTCCGACTACGGTCAAATTTCGTGAACTTAAGCTCTTATTTAGGGACCAAGTGTCCCAAAACTCTCCGAAACTCCAGATAATTCCTCTCGGCAACTCACAATAGCAGAAACAACTCAGGAATGCAATTAATAGGGGATCGGGGCGTAAATTCTTAAAACAACAGGTCGGGTCTTTACAAATTGTTAGATCTTTTTCCATTAGGGTGTTTCTAATATACTATAAGATTTATCAATTAGCCATGATTCATTAACATGTATTATCTGAAATATTTGTTGAATAACACAATATCCAATATTTGTTGGTATTGCTATTGGATGCAGTAGGTGATAATTTTTGAGATGTTGAATTTGTCTTATTAATTTATTGGAAGAAACTCTGTTTAGTATAATTGATTCTCATATTGTAGCATGCAGAAAGAAGATTTCTTCGGTATTTTGACTTTACTTAGATTGGTTTAAAATTATAAGGGATAACTAACAGAATCATCAGTTACCCTACAAGCTTGAAGTATATGATCTATCTAGTTATTGTGTTCTATCTAGTACAACTAACTTTCCCTTGTATTCATGTTCAAAGAATAGAATAATCAGCAAATAGCTAAGTTATATGGATCATTTTCCTTGAAGTACCTTTGGTTTAATGACATTAGTCGAATTAAAAATACCAGAGGTAAATTCCGACCCCTAAATAATTTTGAGTTCACAGCACTCTAAATTCCTTTTTTCCCATTGAGGGCACTCAGAATTCTACAAAGGAAAAGATCACTTCTTTTCAAACTTTGAGCAATGCATCAATATTGTGAAAAACTCAATCAGAAAGGCATCTAACACATTTAATTGCGCCGATATAATGACATTGCATCTTACTGTTCTGGTAGACATATAAATCCACATAGATGTTACTGATTATATGGTTCAGAGTAGAACTTAACAGATAGCTTTCCAAAGGGAGGTTTCAAAAGAATGCTACTAACATTATTTGGGTGCATCTTGAATTCTAGAAACATCCATCAACTCAGAGACTTGCTTTGGCAATATAACATTCTTTGCACCTTACTTATCCCCAAAAAAAACAATTATTGCAGCTTCTCCTTGGATATTCTCTTCCTCACATTGTCTTTTTATCTAGTGTAAAAGTTTACTTTCAGATGCAAAACACCCAGATCAAACAAAAAAAATTCATTCTTCCTGAAGTCTAGACCATAATGACACTGTATTTTCGTGACGAGGCATTTGAACGAGCTTCCTAGGAAAATGAAATATTATGAAAAATGACCAGTTTTCTTTTATTTATACTTATGCTAACCTTTGTTTTCTTAAATTGACAGTTTTGAGATGACTATGTATCAAGAAGTGACTACAAGGAAAAACAAAAAAGAAACAAACTCATAGTATCTTCCAGCTGGATCACTTTCATCATTGGCAAAAGAAAAGTTTTCGTTGTTGACAACCAAAAGAGTTGTTCCAGCTAATTTTTCAAATAGACAAACAAAGCATCCAAGGTTAGGATCTCAAGTGCAAAAACCAGTGCGTCAATTACCACTTACCTCTCATGTACCACAAAAAGTCCAAAAATAAGTCCAACAAGTACCATTGGATTCTACTACTCCTGTAGCAACAAAAGGGCAAGAACAAGTGCATCGAGCAACACCACATTCTACAGCTTCTGCCGCACAAGCAGTATTGGAACAAGTGCAGCAAGTGTCGCAATATTCTACATCTTCTACAGCACAAGAGTATTGGAACAAGTGCCGCAAGTGTCGCAACATTCTGCCACTCATGAAGTAATTGAGCAATCTGAAGATCGAGGCAAGAATATATAGATTTCAGTCATAAATTCAATTAGCATTAGTGATTTGGTAATTATCTCTGGTTCGTAATTATTGCAGGCCCTTCCACTGTAAACTGGACAAGAGGAAGGACACAGATGCAAAGTGTACATGGTCGGAGTGAGCGAAAATTGATCATCCTAAGTGATTTGAACCAACCCATTGGTCCGACTGACGAAACTGTAAAAGAATTGGGCAGTTTCCTCGGTACACTAGCAAGAAATTCAACCTTTTGTCCTCTAAATATACATAATTGGAAGAAATTGAATACAAAAGAGGATATGTGGAAATATATCAAGGTTTGAAGTTTCATTATTTCAATTTTTAGTTGATAATATTTCATATTTTTGGTCTAACTTAAGTACACCAAACTATAGACAAAATATGACATTCATGATGATGGAAAAGAGTGGGTTTTTCAATCAATTCAAGATGCTTGGAGAAGGTATAAGTGTTGGTTGAAGAAAAACTACTATGAAGCCTATGCCAATGACGAACTTCGAATGGCAAAAAAGCCAACATATGTCTCAGAAGCTGAATTTAAGTACCTTCTTGAATACTGGAAGTCTGATAAAGTTTATCAGATAAGTTATAGACATAGTAAACTTGATTTTGGACAAAGAGAATGCGTAATTCTTTTTGAAGTTCATTCCTCAACTTGTCTTAGTGTCCAACACTCTTTAGAGTATCAAAATGCATAAGGTAGAAATGTATTAGATGCTTAACATAAAAGCTTACCTGTTGCAGCAAACTTCCAAAACTAATACTGAGAATCGAAAAAAGTTAAAGAATCCACACACTGCTGGCAAAACAGGTTTTGCTACAATCCGCGAGGTTCGGTATTTTCTCTTATTTTTCATTAATATGAACTTGTTAACCTTACTTGTGAAGATTTTTATTCTGACTTTTATGTGACTAGAAAAAAAGGAAGGAAACTTCTGAGGATCCGTCAAGTAAGGACATGTTTGTGGCTACAAGATCAAGAAAAACTGGCCGAGTATGCAAGGAATCATATGAAGATACAATGCACAAAATTGTACAAAGATTTCTACTTTAAAGCTTGTCTAGATTATCTTTTTGGTTCTTATTGTTACCTCAGTTTTATTTACTTGTATTTTCTTCTCTTAAATTTTATTTGTAGGCTGAAATGGAGCAAATACAAACTCAAGAAATTGAAGATGATAACCAATCAGTTGACGCATTTGCAACAGTCATGGGACCTGAACATCCAGGTCGCGTAAGATTGTATGAACGTGGGGTTACAAAGACTATCTTGAAACAAAAATCTGGAAATTCTGGACCCTCTTCAAAGACTACCGATGAGATAATGCAGCAAGAATTGGAGGAAATGGAAGAGAAAATGCAACAAAGGCTGCAGAAAAAGTTCGAGGAACAACAGGAAACTTGGCGGCAACATATTACACTTAATGTTGTTGCACAACTTCGGCATCTTAACCCAGATTTACGAGTTGATCCTAATATGCTAACATTCAGTGGTTGTTCACTCGGAGAAGCATCCTCTACACAACAAGCTGCAATTTGAACAATTAATCGTCCATCTGCTGGCAGTAATAATCAAGGTGTGTACTTAATTAATGTAAATTGTTGACAAATTGTTGATGTCGTTCTCTTTTTTCCTTCTTCTTTCACAGTTGACACATTGTTGCTGTCGTACTCTTTTTATTTCTGGAATTTAATATTAATAATTAGAATATTAGTGTGGAAATAACCACTTCTTGAAAGTGGATTGAGTCTGAACCTGTAGTTCAACGTGTTTCCAAAAGTTGACCAACTCTGATGCTTTAGATTTGTTTAATGGTTCATAGGTTGTTGCTGGAATCATAATTGTGATAATTTCAATAGCTAGAATCCTGAATTTGCTTATTAAGACTTAGGATATACTTATTTCCTATAGGTCAGCTTAGTTGGAAAATCTTCAGGAAATGAAGCTTAAATCTTCTAACCAAAATTAACTTGAAACTCTTCTCTTGTCCCAAATATAGAATTCAATACTAAATTGTATTTCAGAAGCCAACTTTTAGGTACATGGCAGAAACCTTATTATGCACTGTATGGATACTCTATCCTGCGAGTAACTTGAAACTATTGTGATCACGTGGGCAGTGCGGATGTCCCAAATATAGATTTCAATACTAATTGTATTCGAGAAGCCAACTTTTAGGTACAGGGCAGAAACCTTGCGATTCTGCTGTTATATATTTTGTTAGTCTTCTGAATTAGCTTAATGGAGTGACTTTTAGCTTTTGACCACAGCTTGTCCTATGGGAAGAACTTCAAGGTCAAAAGTTAAAAACATTTCCTATGGGGCAAGCAAGATATAATACTTGTTCTCCAACCTCCCTTTCAAGATCCTAAAAGAAGTAATGTCCCTTCCTAGTGCTATAAAAATCAAGAGGAATACATAATTTGGATTATCTCGACAGTGTGATTCCAATTGAAGATGATTGTTTTGGTTAGTAAGAGTTCAGTACATGATTTATTAGCAGAGTCTGAACAACTCTATGTGGTCCAATATTTGACCATATGCCCTTTTTTTCTTGGAAACCACCATTTCGTTGTTAAATTTATCTTGAATATTTTACTTTGTGATTATGTTACCTATCCTTATCCTCCTAGTCCTGTACTTGAGCAAATAAAATAATGCTCCCATATTGGAAAGAACTCTATTCAAAATGACATTTTGATATAACCAAGTTTTGCTTTCATTTACATAATAATAAACCTGTCTCTTAGACTTGTAAATAAAATTGCAATTCTAAATTACAATATGATTCATTTGAGTGCTGAAGTCATGTCTTAGGAAATTCCTTTTCGGGCCATGTACTACTGAAAACATGAAGGTTGTCAATGTACTTATGTGAACTATTCAGTTGTTGACAAATCCAAGTAGTAGAAATCATGTCTAGTACTTTATTTTCTCTCTAAAAAATCATGATAGTTTATATCGAGATGTCGTGCACTGTTTAGGCTTGCTTCATGTCAAATGGTTAAGACAAGTTTAGATATCATAAAACATAGGGATTTGACATGCTATCTGTTATTTGTGTTGGTATCGTCATCTTGATTAGAAATCTTAGGATTTTATATTTGTATGCAAAACTAGGATCTAGTGGCTGTTAGCATATTAGAAATTTGTTCTAGGACTTCACTGCCTATTTTTTAGTTCAGCTATATCTTATAATTCATGGTGGAGACAGTGTTACAGCGATGGAACTAATGAAGCATAATCTATAGATAAAAAAATAATTTTTGCCCGTGAACAATCATAAACAAGTCAGAAAGTTCTCTTTTTGGTTAATATTGTGTGTCTTATATTCTTAACTTCTATAAAAGACTTGACCTTTCATGTGTACTTCAGTTGTTAACTAGCATTTTAAGAGATAATGATCTTATTTGTCCTCTTTTATAGGTGGAGAAAATGAAGAAAGGGAAGATGAAAGCAATGGAGATCCTGCTTAAGAAGATTTTTGGATTGTTGCTGAAACTCTAAATGTTTTAGGATTCTTTTGTTATCAAACATTTTGAAACTTCTTTAACTTTTGGATAGTAAAACTTATGTACTTGGTTGTTAAACTTATGTACATGGGTTCTAATATTTTGCTTTCACAGAAACTATAACTATATATATATATATATATATATATATATATATATATAAATTATTGTGGGTTATAATGTAAATATTTATTTACAATCAGGGAGTATATTGTTGGTTCAATTAAACCGTTACAATAGCTTATCTCAACCGTTGCTATAGGTAACAAAAACTGTCTCAATTAACCATGTAAACTGTTGCTATGATAGGTAACCGTTGCAGTAGGTAATCTGAACCATTGCTATAGGCACTGTAAACCGTTGCGACAGATAATGCAAACCGTTGCGTTAGAGCCTATTAGATTGTTGTTACTGTAAACAACACGTAATAATAGTAACAAAACCGTTGCAAAAGCGGCCAAATATCGTTTTAATATCCTAACTTAACCGTTGCAATAGATTAAATAACCGTTACACAAACCTTTATTGCAACGCCTTTGAACCGTTCCAGTTGACAAAAAATACTCGTCGCAGTAGAATGTTAAGTAACCGTTGCGATAGATAGCCATATGGCAACGGTTGTCTCAACCGTTGCAGTAACCGTTGCAATAGAACTATGGCCATGCGACCTAGTGAGACGATCGAAAAAACGTTGCCATACCTCTATGGAAACGGTTTTCCTACATATCGCAACGGTTTTTCTTGCGTTGCCACAGGTTTATTTTCTAGTAGTGATGGTTAGCAAACGTAGTAGTAGTCCCTAAAAAAGGAAAAAACTGAAAATGTGTGTAGATTATAAAGATTTAAATAACACATGTCCCAAGGACTCTTTCCCTTTGACCAACATCTATCGCATAATCACTGCCACGGCTGGCCACGAGATCCTTAGTTTTCTCGATGCCTACTCCGGATACAACCAAATACGGATGAACCCGAATGATCAGGAAAAAACCTCCTTCATCACTAAGTATGGCACATACTGCTATAATGTGATGCCATTTGGAGTAAAAAATGCGGATGCCACTTACCAACGCCAAGTAAACCGGATGTTTGAAGAACAAATAGAGAAATTCATGGAAGTTTACATTGACAATATGCTGGTCAAGTCCCTGCGAGTAGAGGATCATTTAAAGCATTTGCAGGAAACCTTTAGTATAATGAAGAAGTACAACATGAAGCTGAATCTAGAGAAATGTGCGTTCGGAGTCGGATCAGGTAAATTTCTCGGGTTCATGGTATCCAACCGAGGAATCGAGATCAACCCCAACAAGATCAAAGCTATCGAGGATATCACGGTAGTGTACAACGTGAAGGTTGTGCAAAGGCTAACTAGGCACATTGCCACCCAGGGGTGATTCATATTAAGGTCCTCCGATAAGAGCCATCGATTTTTCTCATTACTGAAGAAGAAAGCTAACTTCACATGGACCCCGGAATGCCAACGGGTGTTGGAAGGTCGTGCAACATGCAAAGGCTAACTGGGCGCATTGCCACCCTGGGTGATTCATCTCAAGGTCCTCCGATAAGAGCCATCAATTTTTCTCGTTACTGAAGAAGAAAAATAACTTCACATGGACCCCGGAATGCCAACAGGCCTTGGAAGAACTCGAGCGATATCTATCAAGCCTGCCACTGCACTTGGCGGTATCAGAGATAACGGTAAGTGGAGTCCTAGTTCGGGAAGAGCAAGGTACGCAATTTCCAATTTATTATGTTAGCAAAACTCTAGGTGAGGCCGAAACTAGGTATCCTCACCTAGAAAAATTGGCGCTCCCTTTGCTAAGCGCCTCTAGGAAGCTAAAACCGTATTTTCAATGCCATCCTATATATGTTATGACAACATACCCATTGCAAAATATAATGCATAAAATCGAACTCTCGGGACGATTGTCCAAATGGGCCGTGGAAATTAGCGGGTACGATATTGAGTATCGACCCCAGACAGCCATTAAGGCTCAACTTTTGGCAGATTCCGTGGCCAACTTTATGTCGGCCCTGATATCCGAGGACAAAAGAGAGTTATTAGTAAACTTGGGGATATCTTTGGGAATCTGGACCCTCCTTATGGACGGCACCTCGAACGCAAACGGATCCGGACTTGGCATCATACCGAAGCCACCCAAAGGCAATATAGTTAGACAATTGATTAGAACTGTGAAATTGACTAATAATGAGGCCGAATATGAGGCCATGATTGTAGGTCTCGAACTGTCCAAAGGCTTGGGGCAGAGGTGATCGAAGCTAAGTGCAACTCCCTCCTCGTGGAGAACCAAGTTAATGGAACGTAAGAAGTTATAGAAGAACGAATGCAAAGGTACCTAGATAAGTTGCAGGTAACATTACATCAGTTCGAAGAGTGGACTTTGCAGCATGTACCTCTGGATCAAAATAGTGAGGCCGATGCCCTTGCGAACTTAGGGTTGTCAGTCGAAGACGTCGAGCTCAACTCGGATACAGTTGTACAACTCATGAGATCGATAGTAGAAGAAGGTAATACCGAAATAAACTTTACAAGTTTTACATGGGATTGGAGAAACAAATAGAATATTTGAAGATCGGGAAACTGCTCTCAGATCCAAAAGAATCGAGGACCCTGCGCACAAAGGCATCCCGATTCAACTTGTCTGAAGACGGAACCTTGTTCAGAAGAATGTTCAATGGCCCACTAGCAATATGTCTAGGACAAGGAGATACCGAGTACATTTTGAGGGAAGTCCACGAGGGCACCTGCAAAAATCATTCAGGACCCGAATCACTGGTTCGAAAGGTAATCAGAGCCAGCTATTACTGGATCGACATGGAAAAAGACACGAAGGGGTTCATTCGAAAATGTGATGAATGCCAAAGACATGCTCCGATGATTCACCAACCCGGGGAGCTGCTGCATTCGGTCTTGTCACCATGGACATTCATGAAGTGGAGAATGGACATCGTTGTCACTCTTCCATGGGCACCCGGTAAGGCTCAATTTATATTATTTTTGACTGACTATTTTTCTAAGTGTGTTGAAACTCAGGAATACGAGAAGGTCAGGGAGAAGGAAGTCATCGACTGCATTTGGGACCACATCATATGCTGGTTCGAAATGCCGTCCAAAAGCGTATGTGACCACGAGAAATAGTTTATCGGCAGCAAAGTGACCAAGTTTCTTGAGGATCATAAGATCAAAAGGATCCTGTCAATACCTTATCACCTTAATGGGAATGGACAAAACAAATTGACCAACAAAACCGTACTCCAAAACCTCAAAAAGAGGTTAACCGAAGCCAAAGGAAAACGGAAGAAAATCCTACCCGAAGTCCTATGGGCATACCGTATGACCTTAAAGTCTAGTATTGGGGCCACCCCGTTCTCATTGGTTTATGATGTCGAAGCTCTAATACCGGTCAAGGTCGGTGAACCAAGTATCAGATTTCGATATGCTACCAAGGAATCGAATGATGAGGCCATGAACACGAGCTTAGATATATTAGATGAAAGGCATGAAGTCGCCCTCGTTCGGTTGGATGCCCAAAAATAATGACTCGAAAGGTATTACAATCGAAGGGCCAACCTTAGACACTTTAATATCGGGGACTTAGTACTAAGGAAGGTCACACCAAATAGCATGAACCCGAACAAATTGAAGTTGGGGCCGAACTGGGAATGACCGTACCAAATTCTTAAGGTCACCAGAAAAGGATCGTACAAACTCGGGGCAATGAACGGTGAAAGGCTACCGAAAACCTAGATCATAACTCATTTGAAGCGATACTACTGCTAAGGTACATCCCCATTCATTTCCTTTTTACTTATTTTTGAACTAACACTTGCAGATAACCAACAAGAAGCGGTACCAATTTTGTAGGTCTGAAAGCACGCGTTGCACTCTTTTATTCTTGAACCGGTTTTCTCCAAAGTGGGTTTTTCGGCAAGGTTTTTAACAAGGCAACAGTAGATCGTGCAAACTTAGAATATAAGGCTGGCCATGAATCGGTGTTAAGGATTGCACCAATAGTATCCGAGGCTTCTCTTTATGATCAACCTCGAATACTGTGGGGTATCACCCTCGGATATTGAATTTAGCAAGGAAAGAAACTTTGTGATGCAAGGGTCTCGATAGGTTGGATTTATTGTAAGGGCCAAATGGTCAAATGAACCGTTGCCCGTATATATTTCTCGAGCCCTAGCATAAAGAATGCACGCATGTGTAACTATTTTACACAAGAATAAAAAGAAGTCTCTCCCTTGCAGATAAATATTATTTTCTTTTAAAAAAATTTCTTGCATTTCTCAAGGATTTTCTTACATCCGATCCCGTAAAGGTATCGAGCCCAAGGTCCATCTTAATCTGATTTTGAACAATCACTCTCACTCGGGGACTATCATCCGAAAATAAACTCGGATGGTCCGGTCCATCAGAGCTCGGGGGCATAAGACCTATCAGGCAACGCCCGAATCTTAAAGGCCACTGTCATTCCCACTCGGGGACTGTTATCCTAGGTAAACTCGGATAACTCGGGGCGACACCCGAACTAAAAAGGCCATGGCCAAATTAAAATGGCTCGGAGACGTCCGAGGACCCATAACAACAACAACAACAAGGCCTTAAAATTTCTAATTCGGTTCTAAAGGCTACCCTCAACAGACTATGACATATAAAATAGTCTAAGTACTTGGGGCAAAAAAAACTTTCGGTCTCATCGAACCCCCACAATGCCTTAAAATGAAATAAAGTTGAAGGCAAGGTTTCTTCGAGTTTTTGAACAAAACCTAACTATATCATGCTAAGGCATTTAGATCTTTGCAAATAAAAGTACATAAGGCAAAGTGATAAATCGAAAGCTGTTGAAGGGGAAAATCCTTATATTTATCATCAAAGTTCTTTTTACAAGGGCCAAATAGCCCGATGAATGTATTTTACAAAGGCCGAACAACCTCAACAAAAATACAAAAAACAAAAACATCTAAAGGCCTAATTGGCCTAGTCTTCGTCAAGGGCAAAATCGTCACCCTCGGGATCTTTGCCATCCTCAGACTCTCCCAAGTCTTCAGGCTCCTCATCGACTTTAGGATAGGCCAATTTATTAGCCTCGGTTTCAAGCTCTTTGGCGCTCTCAATCTTGGCTGATAAGTCAAAACCTCGAGCATGAATTTCCTCAAGGGCATCCCTTAGATATTGCCACTTAGCATGCTCGATGTTGTCTTTTACTCGAACTTGAGCCGCCTTGGCATCGGCCTTATAAACGGCCACCATCTCAATGACATCGACCTTAATTACTTTGGTCTCCGACTTGGCTGCCTCAAGCTCCGTGGCCAGATTTTCTCGATTAGTGATAGCCGAATTCAACTAGAACTGGAGCTCCTCGATCTTCTTAGCTTGCACCAAGGACTTCTCCTTTATACCTCGGAGCTGGACTTCTGCCAAAGTCAGTTGGGCCCGGACGGTCTCCGTTTCTGAGGCCAAGTGATCCACGTTTTTTTCCCATTCTTCGGCCTCAGCCTTTACCACATCTACCTCTTTCTGGAGCTAGCCGATCTGGTCAAGCTTCTGTTAGACCTGAGGGTTCGGACCGTTAATCACCATATCTGATTCGTCGTCACTATCTTCAAAAACTCTTGTTACCTGCTCAACCAGGTTGGCATGCTCTTTCCAAGCCATCTCTAACTCTTCCTGGAGGCTCTTATCCTCCCCTTCTCTTTGCTCACTGAGAAATTTGTAAGTATCTCTTTTCTCAGTGAGCCCTCGGATCTCAGCCTTGTACTGGTCCAGCTCTTCCCAATGGCAGAGGAATGTCTCGTAGTGGAGTACCGAGGCCTACAAACACAGATAAAAGAGTTATGATCACCTGCAGACTAATCTAAGTATAAACTAGAAATAATTAAGAAGTATTTGGAGTCACCCGATTTAACGCATGTTGAGCTTCATTGAACAGGCGGGGCACTCCACCTCATTCATCTTGTCCTGGTCCTCCTCCGTCACCAAGCATCGAAGATAACTAGCCACCCCTACGGGGCAGAAAGAACTCGGGCGTCTTCTAGGATGGACATAACAATCGACCTCTTCAGGTCAGGATTCGCACTTGGACCCGGGAATCGATTGACTAGTTTGGGACTTGAGGAAGGTCCACTCATCCCCGATTATGGACTCTTCCTCGGCATCGGTAAATCACTCAACCCGGTGATGTACTCGGTAATAGTAGAGTCTATGCCGTCAAAAAAGTTTTGAAAGGGGTCTACTGCCCATTGTGGCTCTTCGTTAGGCCATCCTTTCAACGTATGAGCCTCGGTAAAATAGGTTCGGTAAATAAAGGCGAACCGGAGAGGTCTATCACTTTAAGTACGCCCTTCGGGTCACTATTCGCTGTCCGAGAAAACCGGCTACGGCCTCATTATAGCCCTCCCTATCTCGAAGCAAAGTGTCCTCGCCCTCTTCTGGTTCAGAAGCTTCAGCTAAAGCTCTCTCATCGACCTCCCCGAGTCGAAGCAATTCAGTTTGCTCTCATCGGTTCGAAGGCCCCTCGTACCTCGAGACCTGACCGCACGTGGGCCACCAGTTCGGAGGTTTCTTCTTCTTATTCTGACTCATCCCTCAGCTGGTGGAGTAAGTCCGAAGAGGGCGCCCGAGCACTGGTTCTACCCTTAGATTTACGCACCAGACTTCTTTTTTTTTCTCTTCTTTTCCGAGCTAGATGAACTCTAGGCCCTCTTCCTTTTCTTTTCATCACTCTACCTTAGAGCAGGGGACTCGATGGGTACATCCTCGTCACCGGATGGAGGCCTCATAGAAACATCCTTGGAAAGACATGCAAAATAAAATGGAACAAATAAGAACTTGACGGCACGAGGAAAAAATCAAGTATTATTAACTAGATAAAGGAAACTCATTGTAAATGCCTAATTTTTATTTTTTCTTTTACATTATACTTTTGAATAATTATTTTGTGTTTGTTTGTAGATTTTTAGAATTAGAATTTTAGTTTAATTAGTTTGTTAAGGGGGTTAAGGGATTGGACTTTTCATTTTAAAGACGAAATTGGCCCAAATTTGGACAAAATTTGCGGCCCAGACCCGGTCCAGACTATTAGTTTGAGAGATGCCCCAAAACGGTATCGTTTTGGCAAGTGAAGTGAGATTAAATCTCATCCATTCAATCTCATTTGATAGAACGGCCCTTATCTATCTCTCTCCCTAGGTATATAATGCCTAAAATCCCCAAAAATTTGCCCCATTTTCCCCTTAATTCCTCTTTTCTTCCTCTCTCTTCTCTCTCTCCCAGGCCCTCTCCTTACCGCAACCTGCCGCCACCGGAAATTGCCCACCGGCGGCGGACCACCTTTAATCCACCCCTAATTCACACCATGGCCTCCCCTCACTTTCCTCTTTCCAAATCCACGAACCAAATCCCTTGAATCTCTCCCAAACTCCACTAATAAACCAAAATCCGAAACCCTAGCTCACTTTATTTTGTAAATTCGTCGAGTTTTAGGCTTCTCCTTTATAAATTACTTACATAGGCGTGTAGAGCTCCACATGATCTATCATCCTATATAGGTTTCACCCAAAAACTCCGACCAAAATCCGACAATCATCGCCACTACCACGACCACCCAAGACCATCACTGGCCCTTCGTTTTTAGACTATTTCCGGCCAAAAATATTTGTTTCTCTCTAGAACAATGCTAGAATTCATTGGTTCAACATGCGCCAGAAATAAACGCTTGTTTCAAGGTAGGGTAGTCACAGCTTGTTGTCCTTGGCATCTCATTACTACTCGAATTGGCGTTGATTCCTCTCGTGTGCTATATCTCTACTTCCATCTTCTTTTCTTTTTCTGTTTTTGCTTGTCATTAGGTTTAGGTTTCATTTAATTTCTCCGCTTGTTCTTCTTTATCCTTATAGATTCACTTGATCGTATATGTATTTCTGTACTAGTTCTATTAATGAGTCGTCTATCCTTAGGTTGTTTGGCTTAAACTTTGTTTAATCGTTTTAAGTGTAGTTACATATACGTACATTAGATTAGTATATATTACTCATGGTTTTTTTAATCAGAAACTATAGTCTATAATTAGTTTAGATTACTTAATCTTTGGTTTCTTTTAAACTAATGTTTGGCCTTTTAGGTCAAGTATGTTTAGTGTTTAGTCTAGTCTCGTTGCTGCATTTTTGTATTAACTTGTTTGCTTAGCCGTAAATAAAGCAATAGATTTGTTTGTGATTAGGTTTAAGCTCTGATTTTCAGGTTTAGTATTTCTAGTTTTGTCTATGTTTAAGCTAATTAGTTTAAGGCTTTAACTGCATGTTTTATTTATTTATAGTCATTAGATTCTTTTGTTAGTTTAATGGTTCAAGTCTAGTTATCCGATTTTGCACCTTCTAGTTAGAAGCAATAGTTTAGTTTGATATTGGTTTGTGAGGATAGTAGAATGCACTTGAGTGTAGGGACTTTGTTAGTTTATTTTTACTGTTCGGAGACTGTTGGGAGTGCAATACTCCAAAATTCTGTCCACAGTTGGTAGAGAAAACTGTTTCTTGGGTAGATTTTTGGTTTTGGATAGAGTTTCTGTCAAAAAAGCTATCATTTTGGATAGATTTTTTCGTAAAATAAAAATCTGCCCCAGCCCTTCCTCTCCTATATAAAGAGGAGTTCTTTCCTCACTTGAAGATCATCTCTACACATCTTTACACACTTTTCACAACTCTAAGAAAATTCCTTTAGCTGAAATATCAAAAGAAGTAAGCTGAAATTTGAGAGTTTTGATTTCTTTTTCCTTTGAAAGTCGCTGAGTTTCTGGGTCAATTTTCTGGATCATTTCGGGTTTCTTGTTGCTAGTTTGTTGTTGCTTGGAGCTGCTGGTTTGAAAGTCTGTCTTGTTCATTTCTTTGTTGCTTCTTGGCACTTTCTGCACACTAGGTAACCTTCTAAATTCTGTAATGCAGTTTTAACTCTAAGAATGAAAGATTTGAATGCTTTGAGTTGATTTCGTATTTCTTTAAGCATGTTATGAGTGACCTGGATACATCTGTATTGCAAAATAAAGGTAATGTTATATATGGCTTTTTGTGTGTGATGTGAATCTATGTGAGTTAAAGAGTGACTAAAATTAAAAGAAGAATGTTGCAGGTGCTAAGAATTCATGAAAAATGGTAAGCCAAGCATGATTGTATGAAACAAAGAAATTGTAATTGCAGTGTCGCTTTCTATTCCTGTTTGCTGCCTTTGTCTCAACAAGGCTACTGGGGTTTCTTTAGTTGAAATATTAAAGTGCACATAAAAGGTCCATCTCCTCTTTCTGATGCACAAATTAATGGTGTCTGGATTAAACTTTATGAATTTCCCTCGTGATGTCTCTTTTTGTTGGTCATTTCTTTTACAAACCATGTATATTTTATTTTAGCTTGCTGAAATTTTGTATTGAGAATGAGATCTTTAGGTAAATAAAAGGAAAATAAGGCATTAAATTCATCTAGACTTCAAGTTCTTTACTAGTATATTGTTTCATGCTCAAACTCTCCACTCTCATGTGTTCAAGTGCAAAATTGTGCACGACCTTTCTATGTTTATCATTTATACCAGTGTTTCCTTGACCTAGATTCATCTACCTGCTTGTTTCAACATGTGCTAGTATCTTTAATAAAAAGAGATATCAGTCCATGGGTAATTTTAAGAAAAGTTCACACTTAGGCCGAGATTAGAAAATGGTTAGGGAGAATGAATGGCTGTGAATCACTGCTAGTCCTAATGAATTTAATTTACTAGTCACGTGATGGCTTAGAAGAATATTCTTATGATTTTCGTTAGACATTTCATCCCCAAATCTTTCAACAATCATACTTAAATTAATTTAAGCGATAGGCAATTTTAGGCACGTTCCAAATGTAGGCCATGTGTTCATACACGATCCTTGGTCAACATTTAATCAACAAAATGGTCACCTGTGCATTCTCGCTCCTTGACCTTTGATTAATAAATTATGCTCTTCAGCAATTAATTGTATTTAAATCATGTGTACTGACACGTTCCTTGGTTTATGTCACGACCCAAAAACTAACCTGGTCATGATGGTGCCTATTGTGAAACTAGGCCAGCCAACATATTTCCAAATACTCCATATTTCATTTAAAACTTAAGAAAAATCATGATTTTAAAAGAAATCTGATTAAAGATATAAAGTAAAAGTCAAAACAAAGCGAAAAATACAAGTCCGACCTCGGTTGTCACTAAGTTATGAGCAAAATACTACAACTGTTTGAAATAGAAAACACTAAAATAGTCTGAGAATATCCAACAATTATACCAAGAGGAAGATAAGGAAGGAGAAGGCGGAAATGCGATCTCCAGGCAGCTACCTTGCTATCTCCAAGGAAAAATCCACCACTGAAATGATCAGCAACCGCTATCGTGACCCGAGATACCTGAATCTGCACACAAGGTGCAGGGGGTAACATGAGTACACCAACTCAGTAAGTAACAAGTCCAAACTATGGACTGACAGGTAGTGACGAACCAAACCTTAATAGGTAATATCAGTAAACTGTACAGAAAAGTAGACATGCTTGCAATTCAGTCAATAGCTCAACAGTATATAAATGCAGTCTGAATAGTACGGAGTATAAAGCTCAGGAAATCTCTATGTACCAATGCATAGATAGCATGATCAATGTTTCGTGTATCTCCACTCACATGTGCTCAACCACTCGGTATTGTATATAGCCATCTGGCCTAGGGAAGATCCATTCCGGAATATATAAATCACTGACCGCAGTCATCTAGTACCGAAGAAGGCCATTCCGGCCCTATGTAGAAGATCCATCTCCAGTTATAATACTTCAAACAAGATCCATGTCCAGGGAAGATCCATCCCTCAATATCATCAACTGCGCTCACTGGGGGTGTGTTACAGACTCCGGAGGGGCTCCTACAACCCAAGTGCTATCATAAACATCAACATAACCGCTGTAGCGTGCAGCCCGATCCCATATACTGTCACTCACAACCAGGCTCTCGACCTCACTCATTCACCACTCTCCAATCTCACACACACGGGCTCACAATGTCAGGGTACTAGCCCGAACAATGATATGATGTGTCAGATAACAATAATCAAGATTGAGGCATGATATATAATGCATGAACATGACTGAGTACAGAATATCAATGAAGATAATGATATGACAACAAGAAACGACCTCTTGGGTCTCAACAGTATCGGCGTAAAGCCGAACAAGATATCTAGCATGTTTTTCACAACACATTTACTACACCACATGATAGAAACACGGATATCAACAAGAAAGAGTTACTAAGAGGTGCCATGGAATGATCCAGGCCGCATTTCTCACGGTGCATGCCCACACGCCCATCACTTGGAATTTGCATCACCTCAATAGTAATCATAGAACACATAGTTCAGTGTTTTGAACCCTCAGAACCAAGTTTGGAAGCATTACTTACATCAAGCCAAGCCAAACTCTAGCCGCGATGCCCTTGCCCCTCGATTCGGCCTCCAAATGCCCCGAATCTAACCAAAATCAGAACCATAACATCAATATATGCTAGGGAAACAAAGCCAATGCGAAAATAATCAAATTGCATCAAAATTCCCGAAATTGGTCAAACCCGACCCCCGGGTCCATGTCTCTAAATCCGATTAAAATCACATCAACAGAATTCTTATCCTCCCACAAGTCCATACATACCAAAAACATCAAAATCATACCACAAATGACCCCTCAAAACCCCAATTTACACTCTCCAATTTCAAGCCCTAATTCTCCAATTTTTGGCTTTAAATTCCACTAATTTCATGTCTAATCAGTTAGAAATCACCATAGATTCGAGTATTGTGATAAAAAATCTTACCTCCAAGTGTTTCTCTTCGAATCCCTCTTCAATCCCTCTCAAAAGGCTTCAAAACCCGCCAAAATGGTGAGAAATGGCTAATAATCGCGAAGATGGCTATATATACATTCTGCCTAGATGATTTTCCTTAATTGCAATCGCGAGAAAACTATTGCGATCGCGAAGAACAAATTTTGTTGGCTCCAGAAATAATCTACGCAAACGCATCGATACTTATGCGGACGCAATGCTCTGGCCCTCACTCCTACGCAATCGCAGACCATTGAACGCGTTCGCGAAGAACAAACGCGTGGCCCCAGCTTTGGTCCACTTAACCTTACACGAACGCAACTTACCCCATGCATATGTGATGATTCATCTGATCAACCATCGCAATCGCAGACCTTAATACACGAACGCGAAGAAGGAACCTCTGCAACAAAACTGAAGGGAAATCTGCAACTCTCAAAACCACAAACTTGGTCGGATAACCTCCCGAAACTCACCCGAGGCCCTCAGGACCTCACCGAAGCATGCCAACACATCCCATAACATCATTCAAACTTGCTCCAACCTTTGGAACGCTCAAAACAACACCAAATCACCCTCGGATTCAAGCCTAAGGATTCCAAAACTTCCGAATTCGATCAAAAAGTCTATCAAACCTCGTCCGAATGACTTGAAATTTTGCACACACGTCACAAATGACATAACGGACCTACTCCAATTTACAAAATTCCATTCCGACCCTGATATCAAAATTTTCACTACCAACCGGAAAATGCCAAAATTCTAATTTTGCCAATTCAAGCCTAAATCTACCACAGACCTCAAAATTACATTCTAAACACACTTTTAAGTCCCAAATCACCTCAAGAAGCTACTTGAATCATAAAAACCAAATTCCGAGATCGTTCACTCACAAGTCAACTTTCGGTTGACTTTTCCAACTAAATGGCCAACTTAAGAGACTAAGTGTCTCATAGCACTCCAAAACTACTCCAAACCCGAACCAACCAACACGATATAATGAAATGCTGCTGAACAACACATAAGAAAGTAGAAATGGAGAAAACGGAGCAGTAACTCATGAAATGACCAGCCGGGTCATTACATCCTCCCCCTCTTAAACAAATGTTCGTCCTCGAACGAGTCAAGAAACATACCTGTAGCCTCAAATAGGTGAGGATATCTGCTCCGCATCTCCCGTTCGGTCTCCCAGGTAGCCTCCTCCACTGGACGACCACTCCACTACACTTTCACTGAAGCTATATCCTTTGATCTCAACTTTCGAACCTGACGCTCGAAAATACCCACTGGCTCCAAATCATAAGTCAAATCACCGTCCAACTGAACCGTGTTGAAATCCAAAACATGGGACGGATCGCCAATATACTTCTGGAGCATAGAAACATGAAATACCGGATACACACTCAACAAGTTGGGTGGCAAAGCAAGCTCAAAAGCCACCTCCCCAATCCTCTGAAGCACCTCAAAAGGCCCAATGAACCGAGGACTGAATTTACCCTTCTTCCCAAATCTCATAACATCCTTTATGGGTGAAACCTTCAGTAGAACCTTCTCCCCAACCATGTAAGACACATAACGGACCTTCCTGTCAGCATAACTCTTTTGTCTTGACTGTGTTGTACGAAGACGCTCCTGAATCACCTTCACCTTGTCCAAAGCATCCTGCACTAAGTCTGTACCCAAAAGCCTAGCCTCACCCGGCTCAAACTAACCAACTGGAGATCTACACCGTCTCCCATATAAAGCCTCATATGGAGCCATTTGAATACTCGGCTGATAACTGTTGTTATAAGCAAACTCCACGAGCAGTAGGAACTGATCTCATGACCCTCCAAAATCAATGACACAAGCGCCCAACATGTCCTCCAATATCTGAATAGTGCGCTTGGACTTCCCGTCCGTCTGAGGGTGAAATGTTGTGCTCAACTCAACCTGAGTACCCAACTCTTGCTGCACGACTCTCCAAAACTGTAAAGTAAACTGAGTACCTCTATCTGAAATGATAGAAACTGGGACACCATGCAAGCGAACAATCTCTCAGATATAAATATCTACTAACCACTCTGAAGAATAGGTGGTACACACAGGAATGAAGTGCGCGGACTTGGTCAGCCGATCCACAATCACCCAAATAGCATCGAACTTTTTCAAAGTCCGTGGGAGTCCAACTAAAAAGTCTGTGGTGATCTGCTCTCACTTCCACTCTAGAATATCTATATGTTGAAGCAAGCCACCCGGTCTCTGATGCTCATATTTCACTTACTGACAATTGAGACACCGAGCTACAAATCCCACAATATCCTTCTTCATTCTTCTCCACCAATAATGCTGTCTCAAATCCTGATACATCTTTGCGGCACCCGGATGGATGGAATACCATGAGCTATGGGTCTCCTCCAGAATCAACTCCCGAATCCCATCCATATTGGGCACACATATCCGACCCTGCATCCTCAATACTCCATCATCACCAATAGTCACATCTCTAGAATCGTCGTGCTAAACCCTGTCCTTAAGGACAAGTAAATAAAGATCATCATACTAGCGCTCTCTGATGCGATCGAACAAGGAAGACCGAGAAACCATACAAGCTAAGACCCGACTGGGCTCCAAAATATCCAACCTCACAAACTGATTGGTCAAGGCCTGAACATCAACTGCAAGAGGTCTCTCCCCAATAGGAATAAATGCAAGACTGCCCATACTCACAGCCTTCCTACTCAAAGCATCGGCCACTACATTGGCCTTCCCCGGATGATACAAGATAGTAATATCATAATCCTTTAGCAGCTCCAACCATCTCGGCTGCCTCAAATTGAGATCCTTCTGCTTGAACAAGTGCTGGAGGCTACGAAGATCAGTAAACACCTCACAAAACACACCATAGAGATAATGCCTCCAAATCTTCAGCGCGTGGACAATGGCAGCCAACTCCAAATTATGAACGAGGTAGTTCTTCTCATAGGGCTTCAACTGACGAGAAGCATAAGCAATCACTCTACCATCCTACATCAATACACACCCGATACCAACTCGTGAAGCATCAATATACTGTATATGAACCTGAAGCTGATGGCAAGACTAACATTGGAGCTATGGTCAAGCCAGTCTTGAGCTTCTAAAAGCTCGCCTCACACTCATTCGACCACATGAAAGGAGCACCCTTCTGAGTCAATTTGGTCAAGGATGATGCTATAGATGAAAATCCCTAAACGAACTGACGGTAATAGCGCCCCAAACCAAGAAAGTTGTGAATCTCTATGGCTGAGGATGATCTGGGCCAACTCTGAACCACTTCTATCTTCTTCGGATCAACCTGAATACCCTCACTGGACACCACATGCCCCAATAAGGCCACCGAACTAAGCTAAAACTCACTTTTGGAGAACTTTGCACAAAGTTTCTCCTCCCTCAATCTCTGCAATACAACTCTCAAATGCTCCACATGCTCCTCCTGACTATGCGAATATACCAGAATATCATCAATGAATACAATAATGAAAGAGTCGAGATAAGGCCGAAACACACTGTTCATCAAATGTATGAACGCTGCTGGGGCATTGGTCAGCCCAAAAAACATCACAAGGAACTCATAATGACCATATCGGGTCCTGAAGGCTGTCTTAAGAATATCCGAGTCCCTGATCTTCAACTGGTGATACCCTGAATGGGGATCAATCTTGGAGAACACTCTCGCTCCCTGAAGGTGGTCAAATAAATCATCGATAAGAGGCAAAGGATACTTGTTCTTGATTGTAACTTTGTTCAGCTGCCTATAATCAATGCACATCCTCATCGTGTCATCCTTCTTCTTCACAAATAGAACAGGCGCACCCCAAGGTGACACACTAGGCCGAATAAACCCCTTATCAAGGAGTTCCTGAAGCTTCTCCTTCAACTCTTTCAATTCTACCGGTGCCATATGATACGGTGGGATAGAAATGGGCTTAGTGACCGGCACAAAATCAATACTAAAATCAATATCTCTGTCAGGTGGCATGCTCGACAGGTCTGTAGGAAACACATCGGGAGAGTCCCTCTCTACCGAAACTGAATAAATGGTAGGAGTTTCTGCACTAACATCCCTAATGAAGGCTAGATAAGAAAGACAATCCTTCCCAACCATCCGTTGGGCCTTCAAAAATGAAATCACTCTACTGGGAATATAATTCGTCGAACCTCGCCACTCAATCTGTGGCAACCCCGGCATAGCCAATGTCATTATCTTAGCATGACAGTCCAAGATAGCACAACACAGAGATAGCCCATCCATGCCCAATATCATATCAAAATCAACCATACTAAGCAACAAGAGATCCACTCGGGTATCCAAATCCCCAATAGTCACCACACACGACCGATATACACTGTCCACAACAACAATATCACCTACAGGGGTAGATACATGAACATATGAAATAAGAGACTAGAGAGGCGTATCCAGATAATGAGTAAAATATGATGACACATATGAAAAAGTGGAACCAGGATCAAATAACATAGAGGCATCTCTGTAGCAGATTGAGACAATACCTGTAATAACAGCTTCTGAAGTAATAACATCTAGTCTGGCTGGGAGATCATAGAAACGGTCCTGACCACCACCTGATCGTCCTCCCCCTCTAGGGAGACCCCTGGCTGACTAACCTCCACCCCGAGCTGACTGAGCGGGTGGGGACGTAACTGGTGTTGAAGTCGAAGGCTGACTCTTCTGCTAAGGTGAACTTCCCATAAGACGGGGACAAAACCTCATAATATAACCCAAATCTCCACACTCGAAGCAACCTCTCCTAGCAAATAGTGGTGGGGACTAAAGGGAGCCTAGCGCATCGGGATGTCCACTAGAAGAACTAGGCATAGATGAGCCCTGAACTGATGGTACCTAAGTCGAACTCTGAGCTGGAAGGGTAGTGATAGATGGGTGACCCTGATGTGAACTGTGATAACCGTGACCAGATGATCCACCACGGTGGCTCGAATGGGCTGGCTGAGCATGTCTGAATGGACGACCTCTACCGTGCTGAAACTGACCTCTCGAAGGAACATCACCAAAACTACCAGATCCCCGAGGCCTCCTGGCCTCCCTCTTAACTCGCTCCTGGCGGCGAATCAACTCTATCTCTGAAGCAATGTTAACCACCTCCTCAAAAGAAGCACCAGACACTCTCTCTCTGGTCATAAGAATCTGTAGCTGATTAGAGAATCCATGAATCTCTTGATCCTCTCCTTGTCTGTAGAAACCAACCAAACAGCATGACGGGCTAACTCAGAAAACCCCATCTCATACTGCGTCATAGTCATATCATCCTGATGCAACTACTCGAACTGCCTGCGCAGCTCCTCTCTGCGGGACTATGACACCTACTTTTACGAGAAAAGACCGGAGAACTACTGCCAGGTGAGGGGCGCTGCACCAATAGTCCTACGCCTCTCATAAGCCTCCCACCAAGTAAATGCAGCTCTATAAAACTAAAAAGTAGTAAATGAGACCCTACTAGTCTCTAGAATACCCGTTGTATGTAACATCCTCTGACACTTGTCCAAGAAACCCTGAGCATCCTAGCCCTCTGCACCACTGAAAGTCTAAGCCTGAAGTCTACCAAACCTCTCCAATCGATACTGCTCGTCATCAAGCATAACCGGAACCATATAATCCTGAGAAGGTGCAACCGACTGGGCTGGCGGTGCCTCCGGTATATGCAGTCCCTAAACAACCTGCCCGAGTGTATGAGCGGTGGGAGTCTGAGTGCCTCCCCCGGCCTGAGAAGTAGCTGATGTGGTAGCAACTTCGATCGCCTGAGCAAGAATGGTGCACACGGTCAGAATCTGAGCCAAGGTCTCCTGGAGACCCGGAATAACAATAGGCACCGACGGTGCCTGAGCTGCTGCTGCTGGAGCATCCCCTGCTGGAGCCTGATCATGAACTGAGGCAGCTGATGGATTTGCAGGTGCTGCCCTAGCTACTGTACGAGCTACACCCCTGCCCCTACCACGGCCTCAACCGCGACTTCGGCCTCTAGTGGCCCTAGATGGTGGTATTGGTGGTCGTTCGTCCTGACCGGTAACACGTGTTCTCACCATCTGTGAGAGAATAGAATAATAGAAGTTTAGTTCCATAATCAATAGAATTGCACGACAAGAATTCAAGAATGTGAAGTTTTTCCTAAAGGTTCTGCAGCCTCCCGAGGATAAGTACAAACGTCTCCGTACCGATCCGCGAGACTCTACTAAACCTTCTCATGACTCGTGAGACCTATGTAACCTAGGCTCTGATACCAACATATCACTACCCTAAACCCGAACCCAGTTGTGATGGCGCCTCTCGTGAAGACAAGGCCAGCAGACACACTTTTAAATTCACTTAAAGCAATTAAAATAATAAATACTAAGTCTTTAACAGAAGTCCGATAAAAGATATAAAGTAAAAGTCAAAACAAAGCGGAAAATACAAGCCCGACCTCGGGTGTCACTAAGTCATGAGCAAAATACTACAACTTCGAAATAAACAAGACTAACATAGTCAGAGAATATCCAACAAATATACTAAGAGGAAGATAAGGAAAGAGAAGGCGTAACTGCGGTCGCCAGTTGATAACTAGAGATTTTGACGTGTTTCATGCTCCTTCTTGCATACGCTTCCGCTACCGTGACCAAGGATACCCGGATCTGCAAATAAGGTGCAGGGGGTAACGTGAGTGCACCAACTCAGTAAGTAACAAGTCCAAACTATGGACTGACAGGTAGTGACGAACCAAACCTCAACAGGTAATATCAATAAACTGTACAGAAAATTAGACATGCTTGCAGTTCAGTCAAAAGCTAAACAGTAAATAAATGTAGTCTGAACGGTATGGAGTATAAAGCTCAGGAAATCTCTATGTATCAATGCACAGATAGGATGATAAATGTTCCGTGTATCTCCACTCACATGTGCTCAACCACTCGGTACTGTATATGACCATCCGGCCTAGGAAGATCCATCCCGAAATATATAAATCACTAATCGCAGTCATCCAATACCGAGAAAGACCATTCCAGCCCTATGGAGAAGATCCATCTCCAGGTATAATACTTCGGACAAGATCCATGTCCAGGGAAGATCTACCCCTCAATATCTTCAACAACGCTCACTGGGGGTGTGTTACAGACTCCGGAGGGGTTCCTACAGCCCGAGCGCTATCATAAACATCAATATAATCGCTGCGGCGTGTAGCCCGATCCCATATACTATCACTCACAACCAAGCTCTCGGCCTCACTCAGTCATCACTCTCTAGCCTCACACACACGGGCTCACAATGTCAGGATACTAGCCCAAACAATGATATGATGTGTCAGATAACAATAATCGAGACTAGGGCATGATATATAATGCATAAACAGGACTGAGTACAAAATATCAATGAAGATAATGATATGATAGCAAGAAACAACCTCTTGGGTCTCAACAGTAGCGGCGTGAAGCCCTAACAGGATATCTAACATGTTTTTCACTGCACATTTACTAAATCACGTGATAGAAATATGGATATCAACAAGAAAGAGTTACTAAGCGGTGCCATGGAATGATCCAGGCTGCATTTCTCACGGTACAAGCCCACACGCCCGTCATTTGGCATTTGCTTCACCTCAATAGTAATCACAAAACACATAGTTCGGGGTTTTGAACCCTTAGAACCAAGTTTGGAAGCGTTACTTACCTCAAGCCAAGCCAAACTCTAGCCCGCGACACCCTTGCCCCTTGATTCGGCCTCCAAATTCCCCGAATCTAACCAAAATTAGAACCATAACATCAATATATGCTAAGGGAACAAAGCCCACGCGAAAATAATCAAATTACATAAAAAATCTCAAAATTGGTCAAACTCGACCCCTGAGCCCACGTCTTGGAATTAAATAAAATCACATCAACAAAATCCTTATCCTCCCACGAGTCCATATATACCAAGAACATCAAAATCAAACCACAAATGGCCCCTCAAAACTCCAATTTACACTCTCCAATTTCAAGCACTAATTCCCCAATTTTTGGCTTTAAATCCCACTAATTTCATGTCTAATCAGTTAGAAATTACCATAGAATCGAGTATTGAGTTCAAAAATCTTACTTCCAAGTGTTTCCCTTCAAATCCCTCTCAAAAAACTTCAAAACCGGCCAACAATGGTGAGAAATGGCCTAAAAATTGCGAAGATGGCTATGTAAACATTCTGCCCAGGTGATTTTCCTTAATCGCGATCACGGGAAAACCATCGCGATCGCGAAGAACAAATTTTTCTGGCTCCACAAATACTGTACGCAAATACGTCGATACCTATGTGAACGCGATGCTCTGGCCCTCACTCATACGCGATCGTGGACTACTGAACGCATTCGTGAAGAACAAACGCATGGCCCCAGCTCTGGTCCACTTAACCTTACACGAACGAGACTTACCCCACGCGTTCGCGATGCTTCACCTGATCAACCAACGCGATCGTAGCCCTCAATACGCGAACGCAAAGAACAAATTTGACTACCTCCACAAATGCTCTACACAATCGCGAGCTTCCTCATGCGATCGCAAAGAAGGCACCTCTGCAACAGAATTGAAGGGAAATATGCAACTCTCAAAACCACAAACTTTGTCCGATAGCCTCCCGAAACACACCCGAGGCCCTTGGGACCTCAACCAAACATGCCAACACATCCCATAACATAATTCAAACTTGTTCCAACCTTCGGAACTCTCAAAAAAACATCAAAACATCAAATCACCCGCGGATTCAAGCGTAAGGATTCCAAAACTTCCGAAATCAATCAAAAGTCTATCAAACCTCGTCCGAGTGACCTGAAATTTTGCACACACATCCCAAATGACACAACAAACCTACTCCAATTTCTGAAAATTCATTCCAACCCCGATATCAAAATTTCCACTATCAATTGGGAAACGCCAAAATTTCAATTTTGCCGATTCAAGTCTAAATCTATCACGGACCTCTAAATTACATTCCAAATACGCTCCTAAGTCCCAAATCACCTCACAAAGCTATCCGAATCATAAAAACTAAATTCCGAGATCGTTTACTTACAAGTCAACTTCTGGTTGACTTTTCCAACTAAATGACCAACTTAAGAGACTAAGTGTCTCATAACACTCCAAAACTACTCCAAACCCGAACCAACCAACACGATACAATGAATGTAGCTGAAAAACACATAAGAAAGCACAAATGGGGAAAACGGAGCGGTAACTCATGAAACGACCGGCCGGGTCGTTACAGTTTAGTACATGTAATTAAGTAAAGGTCTTGTGTGCATGCATGCTCCTAGGCAAAAATTATTAATTCTTAAGTGACAATAGACGATAGTAATTTAAGGTAAATATCACATAGTTTATTCAAAAATAACTCAAGCCAATTTTAACCAATAAAAGCGAGCATGCTAGAACAACGAAATTTGGGGAGTTCCTTACACCTTCTCCCTAGTCAATAGAATTCCTTACCTGATCTTTTATTTTTGCGGTCCAACCGATATCAAAATTTTTACTACCAACCGGAAAATGCCAAAATTTCAATTTTGCCAATTCAAGTCTAAATCTACCATGGACCTACAAATTATATTTTGAACATGCTCTTAAGTCCCAAATCACCTCACGAAGCTATCTGAATCATAAAAACCAAATTCCAAGATCATTTACTCACAAATCAACTTCTGGTTGATTTTTCCAACTAAATGGCTAACTTAAGAGACTAAGTGTCTCATAACACTCCAAAACTACTCCAAACCCAAACCAACTAATACAATACAATGAAATGCAGTTGAACAATACATAAGAAAGCAGAAATAGGGAAAACAGAGCGGTAACTCATGAAACGACCGGCCGAGTAATAATTATCCCTCAAATTATTGTTGTGGTGATTTAGTCATTTGATTTCTATATTTATGCCAAAATATGGTTAAAATATTTTTTATGCATTTTATAATTGCATTTTTGTATTTTTAAAAACTAAATTGCATATAATTGCAATATTAGCCCCATTAATGTATAATTACATTTATTTGCATAAAATCAACCTTCTATACTTTTAAAATGTTGAAAATCTATTTTAAATCATTTTATCACGTGAAATTATTTTTACAAATTATTTATCATTTATTATAAATTATATATGGAAAATTGGCTATTTAAAATATAGCCTGATTTGCCTTTCAATTTCAGCCCAATTTAAACCCAACCCTAGCCCAATTTCTAACCAAATTACCCGACCCCAAACCCTGAACCCGCCTACCTGCTCCAAGACCTGTCAAATCCTGACCGTTGATCTAAAGAACAACGGCCCTCGTCCGTTCATTTCTTTTTTATCCCAAATGACCCTTAACCCTAGCTCATTATTCAGAGACCGCTGCTTCTGTACTCTCTCATCTCCTTTCCTCTCTCAACCACTCCACCTAACCGTAGTTCCTTCAACCGCCGACCTCCCTTTCTCCGGTCTTCTCCGGTGATCTCCCTTCAACTCCTACGCCTCCAATGGCTCCTCTATTGCCATTCTCTGAGGACTTCAAGGGCCCTGGGCCACGCCGACTTGCATCTAAGGTTTTCCATCAGCTCTGTTCTTGGCTACTTCAGTATGATTTCAAGCGAAATCATGATGTACTTGTTATGATCCTTGAGATTTTAGACAAGTTCTTTCATCTCTACTTGGGTTTCTTCTGAAACCCTAATTTTGCTTACCCTAGATCTGTACGATTTTTAAACGATTTGAGTCTGGTTCTTTGATGTTTTACACTATCCTTGTAACTCTTTACAAGAATCATCGATTTCAAAGTGTTTTCACCTTCTTCTAAATTTAGGGTTTTCGGAACTTCTTCTAAAACCTTGTTTAAATCGATTCTTTATGATTAAACTTCTATCTTTTGCATATTACGACTGATTCTATAATTTTACTACAATTTCAACTCGTCTATATTGAAAGCCCTAAATTTCTAAGATTTCTTTGTTTGGTTCTGTGTGTTAGCATGACTGCTCATTTCTTGTTTAAGTTTCTGTGATTACCTTGCCTCGAATCTGTTCTTACTGAGTTTTTAGCCTAACTTATATCACCTCTATGTGATTATGTTCATCTTGATTGTTCAGACTTGCCTTTTTCTATCGATACCATTTAACCTGCATGTTTGCTATGATTGGTTATTCCTATCTTACTCTATTTATATGTTGAATACTGAATCATGACTCCCTCTTTGATTGATTCTGGGTTTCCTATTTTTGGGGTTTGATTGAAAGACCTTCCTTTAAACCCTCAATTGTTACCTCTTCTATTCAAATTAATTGATTCGCCTACCTTGTCTGTTGTGGTACTTTATTCTTACTGAACTATTTCCTTAAGTAGAGTTTTTCTGAACTTAGCCCTAATTGTTTACCCTATATTTACTTGATTTGATTCTTTCCTTATTAGTCATACACTGATTTCTTTCCCTATATGCTACTTGTTCTTACCATTTGAATTGATTCCCTTAACTTAAGGGAGTACTTGTCCTAACTTTGCTCTAACTGATTCTGAGTTCCATAATTACTATGCTACGATGATTCTTACCTTATTTATATCTAATTTCGAACTACTATATATACACATTCTCTCATTAACACAAGCACGAACACTTTGGTTCAAAAGCTCTCTCCCTCTCTCACATACACTTAAACTTTCTTCTCTCTCTTTTGTGCTACTTGCTACTATTCTGAGTTAGCCGGCTGCAAGCCAAGGCTAATTATTGTGCTCTCCTTTTCTTTCACTCTTGCCTACTGTCTTCTTTATTGGTAGGTTCTAATTTTATTTTAAGTTCCAAAAATAATATGGTTCTTTTATTGCTTCAGTTCATCCTGTTTCTAGTTTGCTTTTACTTATGGTTTTGCTGTGAAACCTGCAGTTAATATGCTTGCATGATTAGCATGTTATGAACTCCCTTTCTTTTGAATCAGTATGAGCATGTTACCCCTCCCCCTTCTAAGTAGTCTACACTCCTAACTTGTATGGTTCTGGGATTGAATCATGTGGATCTTATACCGAACCCCCTTAAGAATTGCTGATTCTGTGACTATGTCTGATCAGTTGTGTCTGAGCATGCTTGTACCAATTCCTAAGACCTTTGCTTGTTATGTGTTTACAATCATGTGTTCTATGTATCCCCAAATCCTCTGACCCCTATTTGTGAATACTGAACTTGCTTTGGTTCTGTGACCCCTGGCTGTGTATGAACCTGTCTTAAGGGTGTTGTGTTTGGACTGTTGTTTACTACTCCACTATCTTTTCAAACTGTCTCTGTTGTTTTAATAAATTATTTCAAACAAACTTCCTTTTAGTACAGTTTTCCCACTAAAACCTTTCAACTGGTGTCAAGCACTTTCACTTTGCTCCTAAGTCAATAAGTTCTGCCCCTCCAGTATGTGTACTAGCTTGGGATCCTCTTGAGAACCCTCTAAACTCTGGCATACTGAGGCTGGATCTTCCATACTGCACTTATTCAATTTTGGCTACCAAGTCTAGGTGTAAGCACTGCCCGGGATCCTTGAGATTTTTAGGGAGCTTTGATGCACCTAGACTATGACCTTGTCTATGGAATTGAGGCACTTGAGGCTATTGGAGGCTTTGGAAATCTGGGCCTATCTGTAGGCTCACTATAGAATAACTTCTTATTTTCTTATTTACTTTTGTAATTTATTCATATGGTCTGTAATAATTTGTAAACGAATATTGGGGTAACTAGTGAAAGGGTAGGTAGTTACATGTTTGTGGGGTAATACGGGTAGGAACCATGCCTATAGGACTTTACAATTTATTGTGTTTGCCATTATAAGTAGGAACCATGCCTATAGGACTTTACAATTTGCTGTGTTTGCCTTTATAAGTAGAAACCATACCTATAGGACTCAATTGATGCCATAACAGAAATCATGTTTACAAGTCTTAAAATCAGCTTCACAAGTAGATGACATGCCTATAGGATATAATTCAATCCAAATTCTGTTATAACAAGTTTTTACATGTGCTCATGCCTGCAAGCTTCTAAAATCAGTGTTAAACAATTAGATATCATTTCTATAGGGAACAACACCAGAATTCTGTCTATAGATCTAAACTAGTTTAAATAAATCAACCTAGTCTGCATTTTAGTTCATTTCTGAACTGGTTTAATTAAGTGGTTTATATTTCCCTGAAACGAGCTCAAACGAGACTGTGCTCAAAGTCCCCGATGCCCAACACTATGCTCCAGAACCAACTAGTTCGTTTCAAAACCTACCTTGTTTCACTATACAAAATGTAGTCATCAGTATTCCGTGTATAGGCAAGCCCGTAGGGCGTTTTCAAAACTTGCAATTCTGAAGCTGTTCCTGTGACTTAATGTTGTTCTGGTTTAAACAAGCTTTAAAATCAGTAGGCAACTGATAGGGTCATTACTTTTGAGTTTATAAATCAAACTGCTTGGCTTCTGCATATTCACTTAGACATCATGCCTTAGGACATTGTTTAACAAAAGGCCCTTATTTGTGCTTGAGTTGTGCTGTTTATGTGCCTTGTTTGAGGAGGAAACTTTGAGCCTCTAATTGCTCCGTTTTATCTTATGTGTTAAAGTCCTATGTGTTATTGCTTGTCGCCTTAGTATTTTCACCTTTTAAACCTTAGGGGTCTGTCTAGAACCACCTATAGGTAGAGGTCCTAAATCCCTCCAGGACCATTAAGAAGGGACGGGTAACAGCACGCAATAGAGGTCGCTGACCAACACTCGCTTTGAATGACCACTAAGGGGATGGGAAGGGTATATATGGGATATGATGACTACGCGCTAATGTCATGTGTAGCCCCTCATTGAGGAGTGTTTACCGGACATTGTGTGGGATGATCCTATAGGCTAATCAACCTAGGACTCCCCCTTCTCGAAATTCTTTTTTGTGTGTGTGTAAGACTTTGTCTTATACAACTTGTCCAAAACTTCTGTCTTATTTGAGTCATATAAACATGCCTTATTTGTAATTATTTGTTTCAAGTACTTATTTGGACTAATTTGTGACTATAAGTTTGGTCGGGACCCACAGTTGTGGACCAAGAGGGGTGCCTAATACCTTCCCCTCGAGGTCATTTCGAGCCCTTACCCTAATCTCTGGTAATGCAAACTAATCCAAGAGTTAATCACTCTAGGTGCCCTAATGCACCGTAATCCATTAGGTGGCGACTCTTCAAATACCCAATTCCTAAAAGAAAATGAGTTATCACACCCCATGGAATGTCGAAACCCGAACCTCTCTCCACGGAGGAAAAAAAGGGGGCGCGACACATGTAATTAAGTAAAGGCCTTGTGTGCTTACATGCTCCTAGGCAAAAATTATTAATTCTTAAGTGACAATAGACGATAATAATTTAAGGTAAGTATGACATAGCTTATTCAAAAATACCTCAAGCCAATTTTAGTTAATAAAAGCGATGGTGCTAGAACAACGGAATTTGGGGATTACCTTACACCTTCTCCTTAGTCAATAGAATTCTTTACCTGATCTTTTGTTTTCGCGATCCAATAAAAATAGAGTCAAACCTTCCTTTGACTAGGGATTCAAATAAAAGGTGACTTGGAACACCAACAAAATCAATTTCAAGTGGCGATTCTGTAAATAAAATAATCCCTACTCAATTTTGTCACTTCAATTGGAAAAACCCTTTAATCTAACTAATATTATTTTGCGGGTAGAAAATGGATGTGACACCTGTGGCGACTCTGCTGGGGACTTATAAGAATTCGAGCTTGTACATTGACTAATTTTTGTCTTTTATTATTTTTGGATATTACTGTGTATGTGCGCCTAATGTGCTAATTGTTGCTCATTTACTGCTATGATATTGTTTTAACTGTATATATAAACTGTCTTCTCTCGCACCCCATCTGAGTCTTCTAATAACTAATAGTGTTGTGTGTGCTGACCAGCTCCGCAAAATTTTATGTCTAAGATAAAGTGTGTAGACATGCTCCTGGTGAAGAATTTAGTCACACATGTTTAGGCGGGGAGAACCACTAGTAAAGTCGGAACTGTTCTGCGGCTGGCACGCTGACGCTCCTCGGCTTAGGTTGTCCGCCCGAGTAAGCTAGGTCTAGATACCTTCTCCTATAAGATTTAAAAACTAGAAGAACAAGCCACATACCTGGTTATCCCTAGTAGGATCGTTTTGTTGCATCATTCGACTTAGCGAAGCTCGACACAGGGGTTGGGCTCGTATAGGACAAGTATCCTTTTTGAGACCATCATGTTCACTTATGTGCTACTTTCTACATCATTTGGAAGGCTTGTTTGCATTGTTGATCGACTTTAGAAAAATTAGAGCAAAGTTAAAAAAAATCATCATCCCTCCCCCCATGGGGGTCGGTACAGATACCCAATTTTTACTAACATTTTCAAAGTGGGTCGGAGTAAGTTTTTTAAAAAAAGAAAAAATAAACTAATAATAAAAATTTTCAAAACTAGTCAATATTTAGTCTCGGTTTGAACTACACGAGTCTGATTCTCACAAATTCAGTGTGATACATAGGCAACCTCCATCGGGTCCGGCCTCCATTTTGCAAAAGTTTTCGAAAAATAGTGTGTCCATAATTTTTTTAAATAATAATAATAATAATAATAATAAATTGATAGTCTTACTGTTTTTGTCATTTTATCATTGCATCTGGTTATTTTTTTCAGTACAACCCTAATATCTTTCTTGGAAGTACGGAAGGATTGTTCTCTAATAAATAATCATTTTTTCTCATTTGTGGTAATTTTACTGTTTTGCCGCTATGTCCGATCCTTTTTGCCAAGACAGCCTTAAAACTCTCATCGGGAGCGTCAAAGGGCTATTTTCGTAAAATAGTTTATTTTTCTATTTTTATTCTTTTTTTGTTGTTGTTTCACTCATGTGTCCAGTCGCTTTTTCCGAGACAGCCTTAAAACCCTCCTTGGGAGCGCTGAAAGGTTATTTCGTAAAATAGTTTATTTTTTCTATTTTTATCCTTTTTTGTTGTTTCACTCATGTGTCAGGCCATCTTGCCGTAACAGTCTTGAAACTTCCTAGGATGGGCTGAAGGGTTGTTTACGTTAAAATAACCATTTTGTTGATTTTTTAGGGCCCCTCATTTCCCATTGTTTTACCAAAACCTTCCTAGAGTAGATGTTTGCTTTCAAATATTATTTGCGCAAACTACATGTACATATGTTTCGCTCTGAGGTTGGGCACGTAGGTAACCTGTCTAGGACTCATTTCTTCCTCGTCTAAATTGGACGGGCCAGTCAATACTGATCATTTGGGTCATAATTGACCGGTATTTGAAATAGGGTAATCCTCAAGTGGGATGTCCGCTTGTGTTCCATAGTCAAAACTCTTGTTTGTTTGTTTTTTAAAAAAGTATATATTTAAATGTGCACAGCGTCGTTCATTTGAGTCCAACATTAATGTCCGAGAGTAAAAGGATCAAGACATTCGGTATTTGCGTGTCAATTAGTTCTAGATAGGCCCTAACCCCCATTCTCTCCTTATGTAGGTATAACATGAGTACAACGCGTGAACAATATGAAAAGAGGCCTATGGACAAGGAGATACCACAATTTTTTGTCGTCGATGAGGTACCCGCACTTCTATCAAGTTGGTGGAATGATATAGATGGTAATGAACAAAGACAAATAAAATGCTACTTGGGATATCTAGTTCAGATAATAGAGACTAAACCAAAAAATGATGTGATAGAAGCTCTAATTCCCTGTTGGGACCCAGATAATAACATATTTTGCTTTAATGATTGTGAAATGACATCTACACTAGAAGAGGTCGCGAGCTTCATGGGAAAAGGCCAACATCTTTCCCGTGATAGACCTATAGTACCAAAGAGAGTACGTGCACGCAAATTTTTGTAACTTTTGAAGATCAATCATGGAAAGTATCAGGGGTTATCTTGACGGGTCACCTTGAAATTTTTGTTTCACAAGTATAGCGATAATGATGCTTTTGAAAACAACTTGGGTCAACTCAAAAACGACGAGGACATAGAAACATGGAAGGTGCACAGGCGTTTTGCCTATATGGTCGCATTTTTGGGTTGTATGGTTTTTCCAGATGTAGAGGGGCATATCGATATCTGATTAGCTAGGGTAGTGCAAGCTTTGACTACCATGGAAAAATCCACTCTTGTCCCTATGATTCTTTCAAATATATTCTGGGCTTTGACCAAGTGCCGAGAGGGACAAAATAATTCGAGGGCTGCAATATATTGTTGTAAATATGGATTTAAGAACACTTCTACCGTCACCCTGTCATCGAGAACTTTGACCCGCATTGGTCCAATTTTGTCCAATATCATGAAGAGAGAATCGAAACATGTGAGTTTCCCGAAGGAATTGGAGCTTGGAAAGAGTTATTTCTCACCTTGATTACAGACCGAATCATTTAGAATTACCGTTGGTCTTCTGCAAAAGACGTTATTTATGAATCTTCTCATCAACCTTTTCTGATATTAATGGGGCTCAACGACATCCAACCTTATACTTCACTTCGGGTAATGCGTCAGTTAGGCCAACACCAAGAATTACCACCAACAAGGGACATGAGCAAGTTCGCATATGACATTTCTCTGCAAGAGCAAGTCGATGACATGGAAGTCATGAACAATTGGTTTGGGAGGGGAATTTCTAAGTTTCGTAATATGGTAGAAGATCGCGACAGAGGGGAGGTGGTCCCGAGGTACCTTGCTTGGTTTCACGACCCTTCATCATTGGTAGATAGGCTAGAAGGGTCCAACAGAAGAAGAAGTGACCACCTTGTCGTACAAATGTTGAAGCAAGAACTGGAGCAAGGCAAAGAAACCATCTTCCAACAACAAGCCCAATATCCGGCCAACATCATTCAGATCCGACCAGAGGTTAAGAAAGACTACTAGGCCTCCCTACAGGTTATGGATAAGGACTTAAAGACTGCTCCTATAAACCTGGCATGTTTGGAGGAACAGTTGGCATACAGGGTCGAGTCGGCCCTAAAGAAAGCTGAGAGGGGTCGACTCTCTAAAATACACAAGCTACAAGAAGCCTGAGCATTGACGAGGAAGCAATGCACCAGCAACAAATGGAGTTAGATCTCCAAAAGGAGAAATTTGAGTCAAGTAAAAATCACGAACTAGCCGAATTCGAGATGGAGAAACGTCACTATCATGAGGTAATTGGACAACTGCAAAATGACTTGACAGAAGCTATGAAACAAAAGAACTCAAAATTAGACCTTGAGGCAGATGCACTAAACTTGGCTGATGCCCGTAGGCGGCAAATCGATGGCATGTTTGCGTTCCAGGAGAATGTCAAGAGGAGGATACTTGAGATAGCTGAGTACACCGCTCTGGGGTGCGCAGATTGTGAGAAAATGAACAAGAAAATGTTTATTGAATATGTAATCAACCTCACTCGCCACATTGCTACAAACCTGGAGGCCCTGTACAGAGATATGTCCAACCAATTAGGGCAGTGAGCGCCCCAACCGAGATGATGTCAAGTGGATAGTCTGCAAATTTGGAGTTTCTTTATTACATTCACTTTCTAAGATGTGTTAGTATGTGTATTTTTTTTTGAGTCTATAGGGAGTCTATTTGTGACCTTTGTTTTGTGGAGTTTGTTTCAGTCTTGTCGAATCTGTTGTAGTTTTCTTTGTGGATTTTTATTTCAACGTTTTATACCAAAAACAATATAAATATAAATATATATATATATATATATATATATATATATATATATATATATATATATATATATGTATGTATGTATGTATGTATGTATAAAAATCCAAAAGGATTTTAATTTGAAAAATGTTGTAAACCAAAAATAATGTGTGTGTTTTCTTATTGGAAAATTCAAAAAAATAGATTTTATTTTTTGTACATATTTAAAAAAAATCAATCAAGGGTCTTACGTCCCTGAACTACGTAATGATATGATTCATGAGGCGACATGATACGTAGGCAACACCAAAAGGTTCGATCAAATATTTTTCAATGACTCTAAAATGAGGGATGAAAATGAGGCAAGTGAAAAAAAACGGAAAAAAAGAGAGAAGAAAATAAGAGCGTCAGTAAGCAGCAACCTTATAAGCCAGAATGAAACATGAAGCCTTCCAAATGCATGTTACACATGGTGACAATGTTAGGAACATGACATATTACATGTGATTCATATATGTAAAATGCTTAACCCTAACACGATTGTTGTCTCTTATATATAGTAAGCTTAAGGTGGTTGGTTTGTGGTGAAACTGGTAACACATTATTACTTCACCAGATCTAAGGAAAAGGTAGCAATGACTAACAATGATGAAATCGAGTTGGTCAGTGACGACCCCCAGGGTCGGCCAGTTGAGCAAGAGTTAGAGGAAGTAAGAAGATTGAAACAACAATTATTTGATGTGTATCAGGCTTGGGTCTCCAGTCAGCCTCTACCTCAGGGTCCCTCAGAAGGAACTCCCACCGTACCCTTGGCTACTCAACCACCGCTCCATACAACGAGTGATCACATTCTACCACCAGGGTATGTGCCAAACTACAGCTTCCATACCGCCCCTAGTACCTCTAATGTGTGACCTCCAGCCGCACTAGTTAGGAACACCTCTCTTATTGTGTCTGGCGCGTCGGTATACACAATCCTGCCACCACCTCCTATGACGAGGCCAAAAAATGAGCCATTATCTCATGCTTACGATGGCCAATACTACTCTCCAAATATGGCTTTTCGAGTCTTGGATCCATACAATCAGACTCCTTAGTATAAGTTACAAGTGGAAAATGAAAAGCCTGCCAAGACGGGTGGCCAGATGAGATTACTAGGAAAATAATAAAGTCTTGAACAGAACATAAAGAACATACAGGGAATAGGTGGTCACAAAAATGTATCGTTCAGTGATCTATGCATGTTCCCTCACATCCATTTACCACCAGGGTTCAAGACCCCAAAATTTGAGAAGTATGATGGACACGGCGACCCTATCGCCCACTTAAAAAGGTACTGCAACCAGCTGAGGGGTGCAGGTGGAAAGAAGAATTGTTGATGGCTTATTTTGGGGAAAGTCTTGTAGGGGTAGCCTCTAAATGGTTCATTGACCAATATATCTCTCACTTGCATGTCTGGGATGACATGGCCCAGGCCTTCGTCAAACAATTCTAGTACAATATAGATATTGCACCAGATCGCAATTCCATGTCCAATATGAAGAAAAGGCCGACTGAAAGCTTTAGGGAGTATGCAATCAAGTGGAGGGAGCAATCATCTAGAGTCAAGCCACTCATGGATAACCACAAGTTGATCACTATTTTTTCGAAGGCTTAAGAGCCTGATTACTTTCATAACATGATATCCGCGATCGGTAGACCTTTTGCATAAGCAATCAAAATAGGGGAGATGGTCGAAAATGGCCTCAAGACTGGCAGAATTGTAAGTCAAGTTGCTCTCAAATCCACTACCCAAGCTATCCAAAATGGGTCGTGATGTTTGGCAAATATAAAGAAGAGATATGAGGGGTCCATGATGACTTCGGGATCCAGGGAAGTTCGAAGAGGGGCACTGCACCCTTATGTGCAAGTTCTGCAGGGGCAATCCAACTACCCTCAACATTATTATCCTCCATAAATTCCCCAATACTCTGTGGGCCCACCACAGTATATAGTGTTCAATGCTCAATCCTATGCTCAGCCTCCCAATCAGCAAGTACGGGCACAAGCTCCAAGAATCCCCCGACCTCAGCAGTAAAATTTTTGGCTACCCTACAATGCTCGTCCCATGCAAGATTATGGTCGAGAGCAGAGGCCAGTGGACAAATTCACTCCATTGGTTGAACCATACTCTAGTCTATTCCAGAAGTTGAAGCAAATAGGCGTGATTGGACTCATCGCTCCCCACCATATGCATCCTGATTCACATGGATTTCAAGAAAACGCTAGATGGGATATCATTCTGGTGCCTCGTGGCCTAGCACTGATGACTGTTGGACTCTGAAAAGAGCCTTAGAAAGACTCATTGCTAAAAAATTAATTGTAGTGATGAATGGCGAGGACCCTCATAATGTGACAAACAACCTGTTACCAACACACAATGATGTCCATTTTGCGGGAATGATTGGCCGAGATCAAGAATACAAGCTGGTCAATCGGATAGTAATGACAGCGATAGCAATTCAAGAAGGAACAAGTCTGGAAGTAAGTCCAAGCCGAGATGCGCCATTGATTGTGAAAGGCGCCCAGAGCTCAGTGAAGGCAACTTTATTTGTTCCAAAAATGTCGAGGTTGGAAGTTCTATCAAATGTTCCAAGCCCAAGGTTATATGTCTTTGGAGGCCACCCCATAACAAGGCAGAATCAAGGCAGTACGAAGGGTATAACCGAGCCGATCATAATCAAACCTGTCGTGCAACCCCCCATGACAAACACAAAAACCATTTCTTGGAACTACAACAAAATTGTGATGACTTACAAAGGCAAGGAAATCATAGAAGAAGTGGGGAAAACTGGAGGTTTGACTCGATTGGGGAGGTGTTACTCTCCAGAAGAGTTGAGGAAGGCCAATTGCCAATAAAGAAATCAGTCACTGAAGAAGAGGCGGGAGAGTTTTTGAAAAATATGAAAGTTTAGGATTACTCAATCATTGACCATCTGAGAAAGACTCCTACCCAAATGTCTCTACTATCTCTGCTCATACATTCAAAAGATCATGCTCGGGTACTAATCAAGATCCTGAACAAGGCACATGTCTCAGAGAAGACCATAGTGAATCAGTTGGAGAAGATGGCCAACATATTTTTTGAGGTGAACAGAATCACCTTTGCTAATGATGAGCCCCTCGAAGAAGGATCCAGGCACAATAGGGCTTTACACATGACTATTAAATATGAGGGACACTAGGTAAAATGATTCATGGTAGATGGAGCCTCGAGCGTATATGTATGTCCTCTCTCCACCTTGCAAAGCATGAAGATCAATATAGGCAGAATTTGACCCAGCAATGTCTGCATCCAAGCTTTTGATGGCTCGAGATATACCATCAAGGAGATCAACCTCACCATGACGATTGGGCCAGTTGACTTTGAAATTGTCTTCCAAGTAGTGGACATGGACACTTCTTATAACTTTCATCTTGGAAGGCCATGGATCCATACGGCCCGAGCTGTGCCATCCACCTTGTATCAGATGCTCAAATTTGAATATGACAGGCAAGAAATTATTATTCACGGGGAAAAAGAGTCTTCCATTTATAAAGACCCGTTAATCCCCTATATTGAGGCCAAGAAAGGGTATGAGTCCATTGTCTATCAAGCTTTTGAAGTGGTTGTTGTGGACCGTGTTGAGCAAGAAAAACCCATTCTACATCCTTGTCTTTCCGCCACATCCGTAATGGTGGCTGCACTTATGCTGAGACAACGTTATGAGCCAGGAAAAGGCTTGGGGCATCATTGTAAGGAATTTCGGAGCCCATTTCTCTGTTCAATAACCAGGGTAATTTTGGTTTAGGCTTCAGGCCAACACAAGCAGATTAAGACCAAGCCAAGCACCGCAAAAAGCATGGATGGGACTTGCAACAACCTATCCCTCACATTTTCTACACTTTTGTCAAGCCACGACTCCAAGAGGGTCAAAATTCCTCGGTACAGGAAAACATTGATGAAATTTGCCATGGACTCAGCCAGATATTTTCTAAAGTGAATATGATCCAGGCTGGTAAAGGCATTAGTCGTGCCGATATGCAACTAATTGGCCCAGACACCATGCTCCACAACTGGGAAGAAACTCCTCTCCAAACAAGGAAGGAGTCTTGATAGTTTGCGTTTGCAGCTTCTTTTTTGTATTTTGGTTTACTTTCAGGATTGTAATCCAAACATCTCAGTATGATTTATTTTGTTTTGATGTTAACCGATCTATCCTTTCGAATTCAATGAAATGCAGTTCCGTATCGTATTAAGTTTTGTATCTTTTACTTTTCCTAATTCATGCCACTTTGTTTCCATTTCAGTTTTGTTAATGCCGGTTTTAATAACATGAAAGGCATGCGGAATTCACACACAGATCTTAAAAAGCTATCTAATTTCGAAAAAATGCATCAAGAGGTTGAATGTGATGAAGATGAGGCTGTTGAGGAAATAAAAAGAGAGTTGGAACAATTTGAAAACAAGTTTAAGCCCAACCTCAATGAAACTGAGCCCATTAATATTGAAAGTCATAAGAAAGTTAGAGAAACAAAGATAAGCATTCACACTGAACAAAAAATCAGGGATGCCTTGATTCAACATTTTTTTTGAATACAGAGATGTGTCTGCTTGGTCCTATGATGATATGCCGGGTTTAAGTGTTGATCTTGTGGTTTATAAGCTTCCCAAGTATCCTGATTTTCCACCAATCCAACAAAAATATCAAAAATTGAAAACAAACATGAGTGATAAAATCAAAGAGGAAATAATGAAGCACTAAGTGCCAATACAGTCAGATTTGTCCGATACACTACCTTGGTGGCAAATGTTGTGGTTGTGCCAAAGAAGGCTGAAAAAGCTAGAGTCAGTGTTGACTACAGAGACTTGAACAAAGCAAGTCCAAAGGATAATATTCCTTTACCAAACATCCACATTCTTGTAAATAATTATGCAAAGCATGAGATACAATCATTTGTGGATTGCTATGCTGGGTACCACCAAATTCTAATGGATAAGGATAATGCAGGAAAGACCGTTATCCCTACTCCATGGGGTACTTATTGTTACAGGGTCATGCCATTCGGTTTAAAGAATGCCAGGGCAACTTACATGAGCACCATGACCACCATTTTTCACGACATGATGTACAAAGAGATTGAAGTATATGTTGATGATGTCATCATAAAATCAAAGACACAGGTTGATCACGTGCGCGATTTGAAAAATTTCTTCGAAGGTATGACCTTAAGCTTAATCCAGCTAAGTGTGCATTTGGAGTTCCATCTGGGAAACTTCTTGGTTTTATAGTCAGCTGGAGAGGCATCGAATTGGATTCATCTAAGATAAAGTCCATTCGAGATCTGCCTCCCCCGAAAAACAAAAAGGAAGTCATGAGTTTTCTCGGGATGTTGAACTACATCATTAGGTTCATTGCTCAGCTCATAACCACATATGAGCCTATCTTTAAGTTGCTGAAAAAGGATGCTTCTATCAAGTGAACGAACGATTTCCAAAAAGCTTTTGATAGGATCAAAGATTATCTGTCAAAACCCCCTGTATTGGTCATACCTGAACCTAGTAGGCCTTTGTTTTTATATCTATATGTGATGGATAATTACTTTGGATGCATTTTGGGGTAACATGATGCAACAGGCAAAAAGGAAGAGTCAATCTATTATTTGAGCAAAAAGTTGACCACTTATGAGGTTAAGTACACCCTTTTAGAAAGGACGTGTTGTGTCTTGACTCAGGTTGCTCAGAAGCTGAGGAATTATCTTTTGGCCTATACTACTTACCTCATATTCAGAATGGATCCTTTGAAGTACATCTTCCAAAAGCCAATGCCTACTGGCAGGCTCGCAACATGGAAAATTCTGCTCACAGAGTTCGACATCGTCTATGTCACTCGCACCGCAATGAAAGCACAGGCTTTGGCAGATCATTTGGTAGAGAATCCAGTTGATGATGAGTACAAACCACTTAGCACATACTTCCCAAACAAAGAGGTCAACCCAATAGAGGAAGTAGTTTTGGACGACAGTCATGTATGGAAAATATATTTTGATGTGGCTGTCAATATCAAAGGAGTTGGGATCGGGGCAATCCTCATCTCACCTATCGGACAACATTGCCCTGCAATGGCCTGACTTCGGTTCTTCTGTACCAATAATACAGCAGAATATGAAGCTTGTATCATGGGTTTGAAACTGTCCCTCGATCTAGATGTGCATGAACTATTGGTTATGGGAGATTCTAACTTGCTTATCCGGCAAGCCCAAGGTGGATGGCAGACTCGAGACATCAAGCTTATCCCTTACAGACAATGTGTGCAAGACCTGAGCAAAAGATTTAAATCCATCGAGTTCAGGTACATTCCCAGGTTTCACAACGAGTTAACCGATGCCTTGGCAACTTTAGCCTCGATACTCCCTTATCCAGGCAACACTCATATTGATCCACTAGAAATATAAGTTCGGAATCAACACGGTTACTCCCATACAATTGAGACAGAACCAGATGATGAACTATGGTATCATGACATAAAACGATTCCTGAAAAATAAGAGAATACCCAGAGCATGCCAAAGGAGATAAAAAGGAACTATAAGGTGGTTGGCCGATGGTTTCTTCCTGAATGGGGAAATTTTGTACAAAAGACCCCAGATTTAAACTTGTTGAGATGCATAGATGCCATAGAAGCTGAGTGGATCATAAGCGAAATGCATTTGGGGGTATGCGGGCCTCACCTGAATGGATATGTTTTGGCGAAGAAGATTCTACGGGCAGGGTATTATTGGCTTACTATGGAGCGAGATTGCTTCAATTTTGTTCGCAAGTGTCACCAATGCCATATTCATGGTGACTTGATTCATTTGCCTCCTTCGGAGTTACATCTCATGTCCTCTCCTTGGCCTTTCATTGCTTGGGGAATGGATGTTAGTGGGCCAATTGAGCCAAAGGCTTCAAATGGGCATATATTCATTTTGTTTGCAATTGATTACTTCACCAAGTGGGTGGATGTCGTCACTTTCAAAGTAGTCACCAAGAAAGCAGTGGTAGACTTTGTTCATTCCAACGTCATCCGTCGCTTTGGTATCCCAAAGACCATTATAACTGACAATGAAGCCAATCTAAATAGTCATTTGCCATTCTACCCCTTACCGGCCAAAAGCCAATGGAGCCGTTGAAGCGGTGAACAAGAACATCAAGAATATTATTAGGAAGATGATCTAAGATTTTAGACAATGACATAAAAAGTTGCCTTGTGCTCTTTTGAGATACCGCACGACTACTCGCACATCTGTTGGCGCAACTCCTTATCTGCTGGTATATGGAACGAAAGCTGTAATACTGGCTGAAGTCGAAATTCCCTCTCTTCGGATAATTGTGGAATCGAAGATTAAAGATATAGAATGGGTAAAGACCCGTTTGGAACAACTGATGCTAATCGATGAAAAACGGCTAGCAGCAGTGTGTTTCGGCCAGTTATACCAGCAAAGAATGGCACGCGCTTATAATAAGAAAGTGTTCCCAAGGCACTTTGAGGTAGGCTAGCTCGTTTTGAAACGCATCATTCCACACCAGGTAGAAGCTAAAGGAAAGATCGCACCGAACTGGCAAGGACCATACATCATCAAGAAAGTGTTACCAAAAGGGGTTTTGCACTTGGTATATGGATAAGGACGGGTACCAGACATGACTATTAACGTGATGCAGTCAAAAGATATTATGTCTGATATATACCCTCTATAGAACTTTCATGCATTGACTTTCGCAAATCGAGATGGTGAATGCTATCATTTGCTCGCTATTCCAAATAGGTGTCACCCTTTTGTTAACTCTTTTGAGCCGTATTTGTCTTCTTTGTTCTCCACTTTTGGAACATGTGTACTTGTAAAAAAGATAGGAAAAAAAGTCAAACAACAAATCTTCTAAGTCATTGAAATACATCCGACCTAATTTCGAAAGGATACATAGGCAGCCTTACCCTCGGTTCGGTCCCATCACAACAAAAAATCCATATTCCTAATACTTCAAAATTGAGGCAGAAGTTTATTTATTTTATAGCTTTTCCTATAAAAAACGGTTCCAAAAGTTATAATTCACTTCAAGGTTCTTTTCGCCTTTTCCCTGTTAGGAACTTCTAATCGATCTTTGAGAATGTTTGAAGTCCCTATGCCAAGGGCACTGGACAACCTCCCGCATGCAGTAAAAAAAAGAAAAAAAAAAGAAATGAGAGACTCTTATCGGTGAAAACTTGTATGGGCACTGTAAGGCGATAGTGAGCAGAGAAATAAGAGAGTCTTATCGGTGAAAACCCAGATGGGCACCATAAGTTGACGGTGAGTATAGAAATGAGAGAGGTCAGTTAGCGAAAACCCACAAAAGGCGCTACTAGCCGAATGAGGTCTCTCAATACTTCGGCATGATCATAGCCAAGACAATTTCAAGATGAACGTTTGCGACGGATTTTGAGAATTTGACTGCTCAGACGAATCAGGCGTCCAGTCCAAAATGCATGTCATGATTCATTGAAGTAGGCACATACCTCCAGATAAGTCTCCCTATTCCTTTCCCTGAAAGGGATACCTTTTTTTTAAGCACAGTTCTTTTTCACTTTCAATTATTCTTCTGTTTTTACCCATAATTTTTATTTGAGTCCCTTTCGGTCTAATCTTGCATCAAAAGCAAAGCAAAGAAATGGCTGCAAAACTAGCTACAGTTTTCCCGTAATATCGAGCACAATTTGGGGCATATATGGCAATGATGAAAGCATGAATCCATCAGTGATCTTATTTGATAAGGCGAACAAAGTGTCTCAAAGTAACTAAAAAGGTCGCATAAGCAAGATCTGCTTCAAGAGAAAAGTTGATAAGCACTACAGACACAAACTGGTACTGGGTGCAAGACAAATGAGTTTGATTTTAAAGGGAAAAATTGCCTTGCCTTAGGGACAAGGGTTAGTAGTACCATGGACATCTGAGTATGAAACAGTCAAGGGCAACGTCAAAAAACGAGGTCTCCAGAATGTATACAGAGTATCCGGGCACCTTGGTACCATACTGATAGAATCAGTTCTTCAACAACGGAGTGGCCGTGAATTCAAACTAAAACGGGGCACCAAGGCCACAAACCGACCACCACTTTAAAAACTAACAAATTTTTCTTTGTTTGAAGCAGGAACAAAGTAGTGTAGAATGGTGATTCTCAAAGGGCGAATGTCACCAAACATAAGCTCCTTAAAATCTTCATTTTCTTTTATTTTCAGCATGCATCACTATTGTTCATACCTCTATTTATGTAGCTTAACTCAGGTAGAACCTTTTTGCCTAGGGGGATCCAACTCATATTGTCGGGTAGAAGTACTCTTTGCTCAGGTTATTTTCATAGCTTAACTCAGGTAGAACCATTTCGGCTAGGGGTATCTAGCTCATAGTTCCGGGTAGAAGTACTCTTCACTCAGGTTGTTTACGTAGCTTAACTCGGGTAGAACCTTTTCGCCTAGGAGGATCCAGCTCATCATTCCGAGTAGAAGTACTCTTCGTTCGGGATGTTTTACGTAGCTTGACTCAGGTAGAAACTTTTCACCTAGAGGGATTCAACACTTTATCAATAATACAGGGTGTCAACCCCTGGTTCCATTTCCTTCCAGTAATACAGGTTACCAACTCCTAGTTACATCTCTTTCCAGTAATACAGGGTACCAACCCCTAGTTATAATTTTTCTCAGTAATACAGGGTGCTAACCCCTGGTTACATTTCTTCCTAGTGATACAGGGCGCCAACCCCTGGTTACAATCCTTTCTAGTAATACAGGGTACCAACCCCTGGTAACGTTCCCTTCTAGTAATACAGGGTATCAACCCCTGGTTACATTCCTTCCAGTAATACAGGGTACCTTTCATAACCCTAAAACTGACCCGGTCATGATGGCGCCTATCGTGAAACTAGGCCAGCCGACACAACTCCCAAATTAACCATTTAATCATAACAATGATTCTTAAGCCTTTAATTAATCAGATATCTCATAATGTAAGTCTAAATAAACAGTGTAGAATAAATACACAAGCCCGACATCGGTGTGTCACAAGTCACGAGCATCTACTAAGGTCTAATTACAATGAAGAGTCTAAAAATATACTAAGAACAATCTAAGGAAGACAAGAGGGAGAAAAGTAGTGTTGCGAACGTCGGGCAGCTATCTTGCTAACTCCGATGACTCTGCCACTGAGCAATCAACACCTGTTACCGGGTTCAGAAACACCTAAATCTGCACACAAGGTGCAGGAAGTAATGTGAGTATGCCAACTCAGTAAGTAATAAAAATAAATCAAAGATGAGCAGTAAGAAAACACGTAAACCATGTTATAATACTACAACAAATATAGATCATTTCCAAAGCAGTACACAAATTATTTACTTCATAAATCAAGATCTGTTTCAGTAAAAATCTTTTAAAACAACTTTCAATGTCTTCAAATGAGTGATAAAACAGTGAGTAAAAATGATAGAAAAATATCAATAGCCCCTCAGGCAAAACATGTACCATAAACCGCCCATCGGGCATAATATGAATAGAACCAGCCCCTCGGGATACCTCAAAATCACTCATAAGCAGCCCCTCGGGCATAACATGAAACAACAACAGCCCCTCGGGCTACATCATATCACTCATACTGGGTACCTGCGCTCACTGGGGGTGTACAGACTCGGGGAGGGTCCCCTTACGGCCAAAGCGCAATAACAAGCCATCCCGTGGCATAATCAAACAGGCACTTGGCCTTATAACAAGCCACCTCGTGGCGTAACAAATCAAGCCCTCGGCGTCAAAATCATAAATCGGTACCACACTGTTGCGGTGCGTAGCCCGATCCCATAATATCCTCACAACATAGGCCCTCGGCCTCACTCTGTCAGAAATCTCAAAAGCCACTCAGGCAACAGTAAAAACATGATGCTCAGCCCAAAATATCATTTAAAATGTCAAAACGGAGTAAATATGGCTGAGTTATGAAAATAGTATAATACAACATGACCGAGTACAAATATGAAGTCAAAACAGTGAGGAATAGTAGTAAAAGTCCCCTAAGGGTCCAATACAGTTGGCACGAGGCCCAAATATGGCATTCAGCCCAAAACATGATGATAATTTCCAAAACACAATGATAGCAAAAAGTTTTCAATTAAATACGCAGTGTAACAGTCATACGGAATGGACTAAGTCATAATCCCCAACGGTGCACGACCTCACGCTCGTCATCTAGCTTGTGTGTTACCTCAAAGCAGCACAACGATTTGAAATCCGAGGTTTTATACCCTCAGGACAAACATTTACAATCATTACTTACCTCAATCCGGTCTAAATCTAGCATGCGATTCCTTTACCTCTCGAATCGGCCTCCGGATGCTCCAAATCTAACCAAAAGCAGATTCATACCATCAAAATATGCTAAGGGAACAAAGCCCACTTGAAAATATCCAATTTACAACAAAAATCTCAAAATTGGCCAAACCCAACCTCCGGGCCCACGTCTCGAAATTCAATAAAAACCACAAAACTAGAATCCGTATTCCCTCACGAGTCTATACATACCAAAATCATCAAAATCCGACATCAAATGCCCATTCAAATCCCCAAAAGAATTCTCAAACTTTTCTTCCATTTTCCCCCAATTTTTCACTCTAATTTCTCAAATTAAATGATAAAATTCAAGACTAAATCATGGAATTAAACCAAATATGAGTGAAGAATACTTACCCCAGTTACTCCAGTAAAAATCTCCTCCAATTTCATTCTCCCGAGCTCTACAATAGTTTTTGTGATATTGGACTTAAACCCTCGATTTCCAAATATAATCTGTCTACCCAGAGTTTTCTTCATCGAGAAAGCGGCAACTCCCTCGCGTTCACGAAGCACAAAGCCTCACTGACCAAAATTACTTCTATGCGAACGCAAGGACCCTCTCGCGAACGCGTAGAACAAATGCCTTGGGGTCCCAGTTATTCCACTTCCACTACACTAACGCGGCAAAAACCTCGCGAACACGATGGCCATTGACCTCAGCCCTTCGCAAATGCGGAACCATCTTCGCGAATGCGAAGGCCAACTCCACATCCTCACACCCTAACCCTTCGCGAATGCGGGACATGCATCGCGAACGCGAAGGTCAAAAACCTGCAACACCAACAACAATTTTTCTGCAATTTCCTACAACATGAAATGATCCGTTCAACCACCCGAAACTCACCCGAGGCCCCCAAGACCTCAAACAAACATCCCAACATATCCCATAACCTTATTTAAACTTTTTCCAACCTTTGGGACACTCAAAATAACATCAAAATACCGAAATTACATCGAATTCAAGCCTAAGAATTCCAAAAACTTCCAAATTCCGCTTTCGATCAAAAAGTCTATCAAACCTCGTCCGAATGACCTGAAATTTTGCACACACGTCACAAATGGCACAACAGACCTACTTCAACTTTCGGAATTCCATTCCCACCCCTATATAAAAATCTCACCTATCAACCGGAAATGGCCAAAATTCCAATTTCGCCAATTCAAGCCTAAATCTACTCCGGACCTCCGAAACACATTATGATCATGCTCCTAAGTCCCAAATCACCTAACGGAGCTAACCAAATCATAAAAATTCCAATCTGAGATCATATGCTAACAAGTCAAAACTTGGTCAAACCTTTCAAATTTTAAGCTTCAAACTGAGAACTGTTCTTCCAAATTCATTCTGATTACCCTGAAAACCAAAATCAAAGATTTACATAAGTCATAATACATCACACGGAGCTAGTCATGCCCAAGAACTAGCAAGAAAAGTACAAAAGCTCAAAACAACTGGTCGGATCGTTACAGTACCAACCCCTGGTTACAATTTTTCTCAGTAATACAGGGTACCAACCTCTAGTTACATTTCTTCCTAGTGATATAGGGTGCCAACCCCTAGTTCCATTTCCTTCAAGTAATACAGGGTATCAACCCCTGGTTACATTTCTTCGAGTTATATAGGGTACCAACCCCTGGTTACATTTCTTTCCAGTAATACAGGGTACCAACCCCTAGTTATAGTTTTTCTCAGTAATATAGGGTGACAACCCCAGATTACATTTCTTTCCAGTAATACAGGGTACCAACCCCTGGTTACAGTTTTTTTCAGTAATACAGGGTGCCAACCCCTAGTTATATTTCTTCCTAGTGATACAGGCCGCCAATCCCTAGTTACATTCCTTTCCAGTAATACAGGGTACCAACCCCCAGTTACGTTCCCTTCCAATAATACATGGTACCAACCCCTCGTTACATTCTTTCCTAGTGATACAGGGTGCCAACCCATGGTTACATTCCTTTCCAGTAATACAGGGTATCAACCCCTGGTTACTTTCCCTTTTAGTAATACAGGGTACCAACCCCTAGTTACACATCATTTTGGTAACGTAGGATACATAATCCCTCGTTACAAATTTTATCTCTTTTAGCTAGTTTATACTATTGGTTCTGTTTGCCTTTCAATAAATTAGATGGTTTTCTAGTCCAAAATGGGCAGAAAATTTTAATTCATTTTGTTCATCTTTGATGGCTTTTCAGTCTCTACCGCATAGCACAAGTGATGATTAAAGCTTGCAGTTTCAGTTTCTCATCAGAAGAAAGAAGTCTTTCGATCACAAGATACTTGGAGTTAGCCTTGATAATGTGTCGGCAACACAACTTCTCAAGTTTCATTTTCTCAAATTCTGATCCAGAAAGAAAGCAATCGAGATTGAGTCATAATCTTTTCTTCGAAGAGAATCAAGATTCAATCTAAGGTCAACACAAGCGAGCAAGTCAAGAAATAAGATTTGACTCCAGAAGACACATAGATAGAAATTTTGTAACTTTTAGGTTGCTGGAATATGTAGTTCTCTCTTCTTTTGATGTAAGCAGCAAGTAACAACAGCAACAACAATAGCAACAACGACAGTCTTAACTCCAGTGTTCGGTAGACCCAGCTACCAAATTTTCTCAGAACTACACCGATCTGATTCCTTTATAGCCAAGGATATGTAGGAAATCTCGGAAGCAAAGTTCGATCAACTTTTTCAAAAATTCTTTCATTAGAGTCATAGGTGAGCAAAGGTTAGTCATAGAATTCACTATATATGCATGAAAACTCTTCATGTTCTCGAGCAAAGAGGGGCAGCTGTAAATGCCTAATTTTTGTTTTTTCTTTTACATTATACTTTTGAATAATTATTTTGTGTGTGTTTCTAGATTTTTAGAATTAGACTTTTAGTTTAATTAGTTTGTTAAGGGGGTTAAGGGATTGTGCTTTTCATTTTAAAGATGAAATTGGCCCATATTTGGACAAAATCGGTGGCTCAGACCCGGTCCATACCATTGGTTTGAGAGATGCCCCAAAACGACATCATTTTGGCAAATGAAGTAAGATTAAATCTCATCTATTCAATCTCATTTGATCCAACGACCCTTATCTATCCCCCACCCCAGGTATATAAAGCCTAAAATCCCCAAAAATTTGCCCCATTTTACCCTTAATTCCTCTCTTCTTCCTCTCTCTTCTCACTCTTCCAGGTCCTCTCCCCACCGCCGCCTGCCGCCGCCAGAAATTTCCCACCGGCGGCAGACCACCTTCAATCCACCCCAAATTCACATCACATCCTTCCCTCACTTTCCCCTTTCCAAATCTACGAACCAAATCCTATGAATCCCTCCCAAACTTCACGAATAAATCAAATCTGAAACCTTAGCTCACTCTATTTTGTAAATTCGTCGAGTTTTAGACCTCTCTTTCATAAATACTTACATAGGCATGTAGAAATCCACATGATCTATCATACTATGTAGGTTTCAGCCCAAAACTCCGACCAAAATCCGGCCAGATTCCGGTAACCATCGCCACTGCCGCGACCACCCAAGACTATCACTAGCCTTTCATTTTTAGACTATTTACGACCAAAATGCCCGTTTCTCTCTAGCATAATGCTATAATTCATTGGTTTCGGCGTGTGCTAGAAAGAAATGCCCGTTTCAAGGTTGGGCAGTCACGGCTCGTCATCCTTGGCATCTCATCACTACTCGAATTGGTGTTGATTCCTCTCATGTGGTATAGCTCTACTTCCATCTTCTTTTCTTTTTCTATTTTGCTTGCCATTAGGTTTAGGTTTCATTTAATTTATCCACTCGTTCTTCTTTGTCGTTACTGATTCGCTTGATCGTGTATGTATTTCTATACTAGTTATATTAATTAGTCGTCTATCCTTAGGTTGTTTGGCTTAAACTTTGTTTAATCGTTTTAAGTGTAGTTACGTGTAAGTACATTAGATTAGTATATGTTACTCATGGTTTTTTTTATCAAAAAGTATAGTCTATAATTAGTTTAGATTAATTAATCTTTGGTTTCCTTTAAACTAATGTTTGGTCTTTTAGGTCAAGTATGTTCAGTGTTTAGTCTAGTCTCGTTGATATGTTTTTATATTAAATTATTTTCTTAGCCGTAAATAAAGCAATAGATTTGTTTGTGATTAGGTTTAAGCTCTGATTTTCAATTTTAGTATTTCTAGTTTTGTCTATATTTAAGCTAATTAGTGTAAGGCCTTAACTACATATTTTATTTGTTTATAGTCATTAGAATCTTTTGTTAGTTTAATGGTTCAAGTCTAGTTATCTGATTTTACACCTTCTAGTTTGAAGCAATAGTTTAGTTTGATATTGGTTTGTGAAGATAGTAGAAGGTTCTTGAGTGTAGGGCCTTTGTTAGTTTGTTTTTATTGTTCGGAGACTGTTGGGAGTGCAATACTCCAAAATTCTATCCGAAGTTGGTGGGGAAACTGTTTCTTGGGTAGATTTTTGGTTTTGGACAGATTTTCTGCCAAAAAAAACTATCATTTTTGGACAGATTTTTGGTAAAACAAAAATTTGCCCCAGCCCTTCCTCTCCTATATAAAGAGGAGTTCTTTTCTCACTTGAAAATCATCTCTACACATCTTTACACACTTTGCACAACTCTAAGAAAATTTCTTTAGCTGAAATATCAAAACAAGTAAGCTGAAATTTGAGCACTTTGGTTTCTTTTTCCTTTGAAAGTCGCTGAGTTTCTGGGTCAATTTTCTGGATCGTTTTGGGTTTTGTGTTGCTGGTTTGTTGTTGCTTGGATTTGCTAGTTCGAAAATCTGTCTTGTTCATTTCTCTGTTGCTTCTTGGCACTTTCTGCACACTAGGTAACCTTTTAAATTCTGTAATGCAGTTTTAACTCTAAGAATGAAAGATATGAATGCTTCGGGTTGATTCCATATTTCTGTAAGCATGTTATGAGTGAGCTAGATACATTTGTATTGAAAACTGCACAAAGGTAATGTTATATATGGCTTTTTGTGTGTGGCATGAATCTATGTGAGTTAAAGAGTGACTAAAATTAAAAGAAGAATGTTGTAGGTGCTAAGAATTGAAAAATGGTAAGCCAAGGATGATTATATGAAACAAAGAAATTGTAATTGCAGTGTCGCTTTCTATTCATGTTTGATTCCTTTGTCTCAACAAGGCTACTGGGGTTTCTTTTGTTGAAATATTAAAGCGCGCATTTTGAAAGGTCCATCTCCTCTTTCTAATGCACAAATTAGTGGTGTCTGGGTTCAACTTTATGAATTTCCCTCATGATGTCTCTTTTTGTTGGTCATTTCTTTTACAAACCCTGTATGTTTTATTTTAGCTTGCTGAAATTTTGCATTGAGAATGAGATCTTTAGGTAAAATAAAAGAAAAATAAGGCATTGAATTCATCTAGACTTAAAGTTCTTTACTAGTATAATGTTTCATGCTCAAACTCTCCACTCTCACGTGTTCAAGTGCAAAATCGTGCATGACCTTTCTGTGTTTATCATTTATACCAGTGTTTCCTCAGCCTAGATTCATCTACCTACCTGTTTCAACATGTGTTAGTATCTCTAATAAAAAGAGATGAAATCATTCCATGGGTAATTTTAAGAAAAGTTCACACTTAGGCCTAGATTAGAAAATGGTTAGGGAGAATGAATGGCTATGAATCACTGCTAGTCCTAATGATTTTAATTTACTAGTCATGTGATGACTTAGAAGAATATTCTTATGATTTTCGTTAGACATTTAATCCCCAAATCTTTCAACAATCATAATTAAATTAATTTAAGCGATAGGCAATTTTAGGCACGTTCCAAATGTAGGCCATGTGTTCATACACGATTCTTGGTCAACATTTAATTAATAAAATGGCCGCGTGTGCATTCTCGCTCCTAGACCTTTGATTAATAAATTATGCTCTTCAGACGCATGAGGTGATCGATGGTGAAGGGACACCCCTCGATTTTGTTTACGAAGAAGCGGAGGAGAATTACTATTCTCCAGAAAGAGGGATGGATTTGACCGAGGGTTACCTCGTACCTCTTACAGAAGGCAATGATGACCGGATCTAATGGGCTCAACATGAAGGGATAAGTGTAAACACTTAAAAAGCCCTCCACGTGGGTAGTAATCGCTTCCTCGGGCGAAGGCACCACCACGTGCTTACCAACCCAGTTGCAATCCTCCTTGACCTTGGAGAGGAGACTGTCGTTGACCGAGCATATATATATCGAGACCGGCTCGCACCGACCCGGTACCGAGGAGATTTTCTCGACCTTGAAATCATCACCGGTCGAGCACCCGCCAGGAATAAACGCTTCAAGAGGAGGTTCCGCCGCTAGTTCATCGCTGGCCGGCCGTGATGAAAAGGCAGTTTCTTTTCGTGGAACTGTCTTGGAAGTCTTCGCCATTTTGTTTTCACTAAAGACGAAGAAGAGGAAGTTAAAAGTTTATGCTTAATGGTTTGGAGTGAAGACAAGCGAGTTCTTGCAAAAACCTCAAGAAATCTGGGTACAAGTATTAGAGAGTGCAAAGATTTTTTAAGAACAAGAGTAGAAGAGGTTTAGACGTAAGGTTTGAATGAATGAAGGATGGAGTATTTATAGTTTTCAAACGACGGTTCAAAGTCTGTAGTAGCCGACCAGCAACTGACGAACACTTAATGCCATTAAGACATGACTGACGAGATATTTCGTCCATTTTTGTCGTTTCTGATGCAAAGTATCGAGATGAGGATCGGGGGCTCATGTCGTTTCTCGTCGTTTACACTCCGAAAAACGAGGGAACTATCTCTATACGGTCAGAATCGGGCTCATCTATTGCATGGCATATCGGGATTAAAACGTAATAAATTGAAGATTGACCCCGGGTTCTATCGAACCAGAATACGAGGTTAGAAAACCCGTCTTCGAGGTTACCAAGTCCATGACCCCGGAATCGACCCTGATTCCGAATGAGCCCGAGGTAACATTGTCGGACCACATAACGGAAGGCCGAAATATCCGTAATCGATCGGATATCACGGCGGAGATCTCGGCATGTATCAATGAGGAACCGGTTAATTAGCAAATCATGAGATTTTTTATCTTTTACAGAATTGTACCTAAAGTAGGATTCTCTTATTATATAAATGGGGTCTGATTATTTGCAAGACACATTGTTACACGCATCCTAAGCCATTATAATATAATTTTCTTTTTGCAAGCTACTATTCTTCTGTATCTTATATCGTTTGAATTGCATCCAGTTCGAGTGAGACTTACTTTCAAGGCTATAATTGTTCAAGTCATACGGTTTGAATTTACTTTATTGTTGTTCGCTAATTTATAATTCAATTTATCGCTTTGTATCAGATTAAATCATATATCCTTAAAACCATTTATAAATTGAATTGTTATCCGATTTTTAGGGTAAATAGCCCATAAAAAGGAGGGAGAGGAATTGTGAGATTATGCGTCACATACTTTGTGATCAAGTCAGTTCTATTAATCTTCTCACAATTACTAGAGAAGAAAGTGAGAGCAACACTATAACGTAACTAGCGAGACTTTACCATCAAAGTCCAACTAAGAAATCATGCTAACCAAAAGGGAGCGACTAACTTTAATTTCCACAATTTAAACTCTTTAAGCATATATATATATATATATATATATATATATATATATATATGAAGATGGGTAAAAAAACGAGAGGATACAACTATAATACTAGATACACAAGCGCTCTGTGAAGTCTAAAATTTATCACTAAAATCCTAATATACTTTTGTTTCTTCTTCATCAGTTAAACTAATAGAATAAAACTGACGATACCTCTTTCAATGCTACCAAACGTATTTCTAACAAATGTTTAGTAATATAAAAACTTTTAAACTGTCAAATATTGGATTGAGACAGGTCCAAATAATACGACATGGATAGTAACTTGAAATTTGAGGTGTAGAGTCATGATTGTTGTATAATGCAAGCTAATAGAATACATTCGAAAGAGAGGTATTTGCATCTATACCCGCTTTTTGTGTCACGTTTTAACTTGTGTCTGTTTTGCAAAAAAAATTGCAAGCGTACCCGTTTTTTCGCATAACTTCAGCATACGGGGTTGAAGTAGCAAAGGCAATCACGCAAAACTTCAGCATTCTAGTAGTCGGGCCTGAAGTTCAGCTCTAGAGCTGAAGTTTTTGTTTTGTAACTGGCGAACTTCAGCTCTAGAGCTGAAGTTTTTATTTGTAAGAGCTGAAGTTTTTATTTTGTAACTGTTTGTTTGTAACTGGCTTTTTGTTTGCATTACTGAAGTTTTTGTTTTTGTAACTGGCGAACTTCAACTCTAGAGCTGAAGTTTTTGTTTTGTAACTGGCGAACTTCAGCTCTAGAGCTGAAGTTTTTGTTTTGTAACTGGCGAACTTCAGCTCTAGAGCTGAAGTTTTTGTTTTGTAACTAGCGAACTTTAGCTCTAGAGCTGAAATTTTTATCGAAGGAAGTTTTTGTTTTGTATCTTGGGACAATCCTGAAAATCCCAATCCTTTAATTTGATTAAAAAAAATAGGCTACTTAATTTGACTCACCAGTAGCAGCGACAAGGAGAAGACAGAAGAGAAGGGCAACGAAGGTTGTGTATTTAGTCATATCTAGCTTGTTTTCCTTTTGGATTTCTTGGTGAGGAAACTGACAACAGCAATGGTGATATTTATAGCATGGTATATGCTCAACATTGTCAACTTAATTCATTTTTTGACTAATTCAAGCATTCACATCATTATTATGTACATGAGAAAGTAAAAAGAATAAGTCTAGGTGATTCTTTCGATTCCCTATAAGATTATGAATTGGACGATGAGAAGGAAGAAGAAGAAGAAGAGGAGGAGGAAGAAGAAGAAGGAGGAGGAAGAGGAGGAGGAAGAAGAGGAAGAGGAGGAAGAGGAAGAAACGGAAGAAGAAGAGGAAGAAGAGGAGGAGGAGGAGGACGAGGAAGAGGAGGAAGAGGAGGAGGAGGAGGAGGAGGAAGAAGAAGAAGAAGAAGAAGAAGAAGAAGAAGAAGAAGAAGAAGAAGAAGAAGAAGAAGAAGAAGAGGAAGAGGATGAGGAAGAAGGGGGCTGTACTTATTTAAAAAGTGGGTACAAGCTAAAAGTTTTTAAAAAATGAGTATAGGTTAAATGGGGACGACCAAATAGGGCACCCCGTGCAATTTATACCTCGAAAGAATTACAAGAAAATACACATGACTTCACACCATAGCAAAAAATGGCCCATATTTTTAAGTTTTACCCAACCTAGCCCATATTGTACATACTTTGAAAGCACTAGCAAATTCAAAATCTGTGTTCTTACAACCATTGCTTCTAAAGCTATGGAGTCAAATATGTGTTCTCGCAACCATTGCTTTCACTCTCTCTTCTTCTCACATCTTCTATATATACTTCAAGTGGTCGTCCGCAATTGCTGCTTCTTATCCTGTGTCACTTGGTTACAGTGTAAGAAAATTGAAGAGTAGAAGTCCACCATTGAAGGCCATCCAAAGCTTTGCTTTTGAAAATAGAATTTTTTGAGTTTGTTAGTTGTTTGGATTAGGTGTTGTTCCAATTGATTGAAAATATCAAAAGGTGTTCAAAATTAAAATTTGAAGTGATTTGGAGTAGAGTTGAGCAAGATTTGAGTTAAATTTTAGAAAAGACGCAAGGAAGATGACGAAATCTGTTATTTGTATAATCTCGTATAATAGTATATATGAGTGTATAAACACGTCTTATACACTTTTATACACCTTTATACAAACGTCTGTAGACGAACTTCTTCCACGATCTTCAGTTGCAATTCTTGTTCAAAACCAGTCCAAATCTCCATTAAATGACTTCAAATTATACTATTTCTACCATGTCTAAATAACATTCACTCCAAATTTCTCACAAAATCTTCAAAATTTAAGCCCACATATTTAAGCTTGTTAAAAATCTAATTTTCACCATCCAAATTGATTTGGTTTGTTGAACTAATATTTGAGTCACAGTTACTTATTCGAAAATTAACTTAAAAGCTTGAGAAATCTTTTTAAAAAATTAAATAGTAATTTCTAGAACCTATTAGAGTTGGATGTTGAATCTTAGCCTATTATTTTTGGGCTAGTTTGTTGTAAATTGAAATATGGGCCATAAAATTGAAAAGTAGGGAGCCCAGTTGTTCTTATGTGAAATTTTCGAGAGAAATTCAAAAATAACCAGATTTACAACTGGTTGTTCAAAAATAGCTCAGTTTCAAAAGTAATCGAAATTCAGCCACTTTTCATGTAAAGATAAATCTGAGCGAAAACACTGTTCAAAACCGGGAAAATACGCCAGTATATTATGCTGGAGTTCCAGCAAGGGTATACTTGAACTCCAGCATATTATACTGGAGTTCCAGGATAAGTATGCTGGAACTCCAGCATAATATGATGGAGTTCCAGCATAAGTACACTAGAACTCCAGCATAATATACTGGAGTTCCAGCAAGTATACCGGTCCAGCATAATATACTGGAGTTTGGAGCACCGGTGCTCCAGTCTCCAGTATATTATGCTGGAGCCAGCAAAGTATACCGGCCCAGCATAATATGTTGGAGTTCATACACAGGTGCACCGAACTCCAGTATATTATGATGGACCGGTCTCTGCTGCAGCAAAATAGTGGCTATTTTTCATTGACTTGGTAAACGCTGACTATTTTTGAATGATCAATCCGAAAACTGACTATACCGTGCTAATTTTACAAAATTTTCTCAATACACTCTAACATGCAGAAATTAAATTCTTGACATATATTTTGGACTTTTATTAGTCTCTCAACATGTATTTTAGACTTCAAAAGAATTATAACAGGACCTTTACACACATTACATATGGATTATATGTAATCCGTCATTTTTTCTAGTTTGAGTGGTGAGGCTAGCAACTATATTGGTCAATTCTTCACTTTAAAATATTAAAACTCTCAAATCTCAAAAGAGTAGGCCTCACAAAGCAACGCCGTCCTACGACAAATTCATTTAATAATATTTCTAAATCCACGACCGTAGAAATGCTAGTGGGCTACTAGCCTTCAATAGCAGCTAAAAGTTGGCCTCCGAAACCCAACAACAAGTGTGGTCCAAAGCAAGGAGCTTTAGTTTTCATCTAATTATTCTGTTCCTGTCGCCAGAAATTAGAAATCTCAAATTTTCATTAGAAATATGTAAATCTTTTACTTTTCTATATTTATTCACCGTTGTTTTTCTTCTGATCAACTAATAAAAAACTGTTTCAGAAACAAGACTGACCTTCGTGTTTATCATTACGAAAGAGACCAATAAAGTCAAATATGAAGGCCATTATTCTAAGCACATCATTTGTTCATTTATCCGAGGGACCATCAGAGAGCTCAGTTTTCAGTATATGAATTTTGCGGATTTAAGTTCTAGAATTATTGATTATTAAGTTCGAAATCTATTACTTTGTACTTTTTTAAAGATATTTTAAACCAATGCCACCCTATAACACTAGCAATACATTAGCTTTGTCTGTTTTATGATTTATTACAAATGTTATTTTAGTTATGACCATTTTACACGAGTTTGGTAAAATCTAACACTAGTGACAAATAAATAAACACGGTACATATTTGTAATGTAACTTTCTTTCAAGTTATATTGTCATAAGAGATCATTTCCTTGAGACGCTATATATAAGGTTAACCATTTCAATCTGTTTTATGGTTTATTCCAGTACATAGTATTTAAATTAGACTTTGAAATTCTTAGAGGACCTAGATCCTACAACGAAAATGAAATTAAAGAGAATAATCTACAATTACCATTTCTTCACAATAGGAAAGGACATTGGAAAAATCATAACCAAGAAAAAAACCTGAATATTACTAGTTTATACAAGTTACAGTCAGCTAAAGATACAGCAGGAACTAATTATTTGTGCACCATTTTTTCCCATTAAACTAAGGTACACAGTTAAGAGATTTGAGTAGTAAACTTGAATTTCTGGAGACCAGTCTTGATGCCTACTGTCTTCAAATCATGTTGAACTTGTGCTCGAAAATCGGCGTAGGTAAAGGGCTTGTAGTTTGTGCTTTGAATGATAGCATCTTCGGCAGGGAATACAAAATAACCTATTGATATTCTCTCTTTGTGTTTGTTCACCTTCACTCTATGCTTCACGCTCATATACTTGTCATCACTCATTGCCTGTAATAAAATTTAATATATTTACACAATCAGGTTGCTTATAAAATAATTACAAGTAAATCTTTATTATAAACATTAATTTAACCTCATAAAAACGAAAACAACTTGCCCTAATAGATTAAACAACATTAATAATGTAATTTTTTTATATTGTCAGTGTAATCAATAAATTATAGTACTTCAATCAGAGGCAGATTCAAGATTTGAAGTTTATGAGTTCCTATAATAATCTCGAGTTAAATATGCAATACTAATTGGGTTTATAGATATTTAGTGAATTTATTAATACAAATATAGGTTTGAGCAAAAGTTTACGGGAACCCATAACCTTAAAGCTGGATCCGCCCTGAGTTCCCATCATCTAATTTTCTAATATAGCTGCGACAGTAATTGTTAAGATGACTGCTAAAAGTGCGCACTCCAATGTTCTATCTAGAACTAGCTAGGTAAGTAAGTTATAATATGTGCTATCAACGAGAAGACGTAATACTATATGGCCAGTAGTCTTTGTTTCTGGTCCTTAAGGTTAAAATTGGGACTAGTAGATGACTTAAACGTTTGTCCAATAAATTATATAATGATTTAAAAATATTACTAGATACTATATGCTAAAAAGCACTATATAAGTTAAAATGTCAGCCCACTCATTTGTACTATAATGATGGAAAGATTAATTAATGTTATCATGGTTGGTAAAACTCTCTTTCCCAAAAAATTTAAGGAATATATTATGTATATAAATTAAAATGTCAGTATATTAAATTGAACGATGATGATGAAAAGATTGACGAGATCATGGCTGGTAATACTAGATCTCCTATTCTCATTTCTTTATATTTTTTCAGAATATTTTATGATAAAACAAGGACAGCGACCATTATGTGAGTTAAAAATTAGAAAAAAAAGGATAAAATGCAAGGGATAAAGTAACAATGTAAGATCGATAGGATCTATTCACTTTAGGGTTCGAGCTCTGAAAATAAAAAAGATCCTAGTATAAAAAGTGCTTCCTCTTTAATGAGCTTTATGCGGTGTAAATTTAAATTAATCGAGATCGCGAGCGAATACCAAATACAGAATAACCCTGAAATTAAAAAAAAATAGAAAAAGTGAACGAATTACCTGCAACATGTCACCAATATTGACAATTAGTGTATTGGGAAGAGGATTGACGTCAAGCCATTGATGATCTTTGCTGTAAACTTGAAGGCCTCCAACTTCATCTTGGTGAATAATGGAGAGGACTGAGCTATCTGTGTGCACGTCAATCCCCCACGCTCCTTCTGGCTCGTGGCAACGAGGGTAACGATACACCCTCAGTAAACCAGTGGCTACTGAGAGATGAGACTGAGTCTGTAATGGTCCCAGGTTCAGGTCTGATGCCAAAACCTTGAATATTGTCGTAGCCAGCCTACTTTGATGTTTCCCATATTCTTCTAGCAAGCATCTATTACCAACCAAAATATGTAAGAAATAATTTTAAGCAGTACTGGAATTAGAATTTCCACTAAGAATGTATGAAGAAAAGTCAAAAGAATTCAACAAGTAGCACATATATGTAAAAAAAAAATTACTTGTCTCTATCGCGTAATTTTCAAGGGAAGGAGTGTCAACCTTGAACAAGGGTGGCTACGCAACTGGTTTGAATTTCTATATACTTATATATATTAAAAAAAATTATACTTTGAGGTTTGTGAAATTAAAATGACTTTTAATTGCATGTAACTCTTTATATCTAAGTCAGATGTGATAATTTGAAAATTATTATAATAACATGCTATATAGTTAGTTATGTTTTATTGACAGCGTTAAAATTCTTTTTACTATCAATTCATATAAATTAAGCTTCGTAAAGAATATGAAAATGAAAAGAGAATGACTTGACTAGTAGAAAAAGTTACTCCCTCCGTATTATTGTATATGGTGGTATTTGATTAGATATGAAGTTTGTTTACCGTGAAAATGGCAATAACAATTGAATTTGATTTTGTGGTTCTAAAAATACGTGATCTATTTTTATGCTAGTTGGTAGGCAGTTGATGTTGTGTGAAAGACTTAAAAACGAAATAAGAACTTAAGAACGAGGTGTTAATCAAACCGAATCGCTATCAATCAAGGCCTCGAGCTTGCCTATTTGAGGGCCTCGAGGTCGGGTCCGAAGCTCGGCTGGAAGCTATTGAAGGCGGTCGATGGCGAATAACAGTTATAAATAGATCAAGATCGGCTCTTTATGGCCAATAATAAGCAATAAATGATGAACAATGAATAGAATTACAATAAGTACAAGCAATAAATGAAGTAATAAGATCAAAAGAATATGTTAGAGAGCAGAGAGAATGTTCTTGTATATTTAGTATGGAGCAACCGATGTTTACAAAATGATAAGGATCCCCTTTATATAAGAGGGGGAATCCCAACATAGTACAAGTGCATTTATTACAAAGATATGGAGATGGGACACCTAACTAATGCCAAGACACGGGCTCAGACTAGCCTGACAGATCTTGTCGGTTCCAGCTTCACGCCTTGGGAACTTCCCATTTTCTTCCCGTAACCATCGGCCTCATACAGTTCCGAGGTCGAGCATCGATGACCCTCGAGGGATAAAACTCCACCGTGATTTCGAGCCTTCAGGGTATCCTAACAATGGAAAATTGGACCCTCCGATTTTACCGTATACAAATAGTTCACACGTTTCTTAGAGTAGAACGACAAGAAACGACCTTGATAACCATCTTTCCGAACTTCCCACGATAATGTTATACTGATGACGTCATACTCATGACATAGGCTTTTGTGGCAACCGAGGCATCTCACTGACTTGTCTTTTCAACGTCTTTTAATGCACAGTCGATCCTCGTCCTTCTAGGCGATAATATCGCTGTCGATTCAGTTTCCAAAAATGCATTAATCGCGCCTGCCGATACGTCTTTCAAGGACATTGATGGCGTCATCGATTGCATTTTTCAAAAGGGTATTGATTGTGCCCGCCGGTTACTCTGCCCTTTCTCTATAAATGGGGGCTTTCTGGAACCAATTCCTTACTCAAGTGTTCTTCAATCAGCCTTTCTCCCATTTTTTCCGTCCACCCCCATACACTATCGTTTCCTATGCCTGAGGCCCGCAGCCTTAAAGTTTCCTGGTGGCGCTCTCATCAGTTATATCGTGTCCTTTTCCCGGGGCCCCTCCTTGTCGAGCAAGATTGCACCAACTTGTTGTTGTTGTTGTTACTGCTGTCACCGTTGGCTCAAGACAGGGAGATAGGGAGGCCGATCAGGGATTTGAACTATACACCGCTGCTCATGAGGGTGTTCAGACTATACACCGTTGTTCACCTTCCTTCCCCGGCCTGGTATGGCACTTCACCCCTTTTTCTCTCTGTGGGGTGAAGTGGTATCTCTGGCCGGTAGCTTGCACGGTGCAATATCCTAAGAAGTGGACTTAAAGTAGCCGTGCAAGTAAGGCCGACGCCTGGCAAGTCTTCTACTGGGCTGTGATCCTCCCAGCCCGGCGAAAGCCATTGCTCTTTGGCGGGCTATGGCGTTTTTCATCCCTTTCTGCCCCTACACTTTCCTCTTCTTGATCTTCGCCCTCGTAGATATCATTCTGGAGGGACGAGATGAGACTTCCGCGGAGATGGCGCTCAAAGATATTGCCACCGAGGATGCTTCATTGTTTCTGTGTAAGGACCCCTTGTGGGCTTTTGTAATCATATGTAAGGACCCCTTGTGGGCTTTTGTAATCGAATGTTTATGAATGAAAAATGTTTCTTTAATTTGTCTCCGACGCACACTATTTTCTCTTTATCTATGCTTGTGCAGAATCTAAGTGCATGACCCCATCGGTCGGTGCAAATATTGAGCCCGGGTTGGACTGGTAAACTCGGATCATCGGAACCCTAACTTCGAGTTGAATGAGAGTAGGCTTCGAACCCCAAAATCGAAATTTAGCCTTTAGACCCTGTGATAATACTCGAGGTGGGATTCTCTAGGTAGCTCGAGAATGGAGACTGCCTTTAGGCTTTTGATGGCAGTCCCCGAGTGAGGGTTAATTCGGGTCGTCGGGAGACTCGTCTTGAACTTAATATAAATAGCCTTAAGGCGTTGTAGATAGATCCCGGATAAGGGACTACCCGGGTTTAGATGGTATCCCGAGGCCAAGCCCACACGAACAAAGTTTTAAGTTCTTGTTTTTATCCTTGAGACGAGCCTTCGAAACCGGGTACCATCTCGAATCTTATAATGACATCGACGGCCCCTTGGAGAGATCCCCGAGATCGGGTACCATCTTGGGTTTGGCGATAATGCTAAAAGGCTTCCTGGAGCCTAACTTCTTTTTGATGGAGGTCCTCGAGGTCGGGTACCACCTCGGGTCTGGTGATGATGCCAAAGGCTTCCTGGAGCCTAACTTCTTTTTTATGGAGGTCCTCGAGATCGGTTACCACCTCGGGAATGGTGATGATTCCAAAGGCTTCCTGGAGCCTAACTTCTTTTTGATGGAAGTCCTCGAGGTCGGGTACCACCTCGGGACTTATTTGGTGCGGGGGTCTCCGACCCCGAAACGTCGTATGGCGCTTGCCAAATTAGCGACACAACTGTAAAGTGACCGAGGTGACCTTGCCGGTACATCTTCCCAAAGTGATTTCGGCCAACATTTTAATAGGCCTCTGGGGTAGGCGGATTGTTGCCGCTTTTTCCATATATAGGGTTTTTTCCGCCCTTTTGGAGATTCCACTGTTCTGAGGAGTTTAACCTTTTTTCCTGCGTTAGGCTTTTCATTATTTCGGTATTGACGCTCTGGTCTAAATTCCTGCTCCAGTTCTCCAATTTTGCTATAGCTATGACTGCTACGTCAGGATCCGTTTGGTAGGGAGAAGAGAGTTCTGCCCCCGGTTCTCGCCTTGTGGGCTTGGAGCATTCTGCTTCGAGAGGGGACTTTTTACCAGAAAAGTGCCCCGATGCTCAAGACCAACGGGAGCATACCTTGGAGTTACTTCCTTGATAGGAGAAGGACACCTTGAGTTGGTGAAGAAAGATTGTGGATGGAGGGAAGAGGTGGTACTGCAGGTACCATTCCCGGATGAGGGTATTACGGACCGTGCCGAGGGATTTCTGAATGTGTTCACGTATCCCTTCACGCTGGGCCCCCTTGACAGGGTTGTGTTTTCTTCTGTCGAAAGTATCGGGTTACCTTGGCCCAGGTTCACCCGTTATTTTGGCGGATAGTGTTGATGGTGAGGTTCTTTGCGGAGAAGGCAGGGCTTGAATTCACGCTTAGCCATCTTATCAGACTATACCGGCCCTTTCATCATCGAGGTCTGCTAACCTTACGATGTCGGTCTGCCACGCCTTTTGTTGTCGATGATGAAGAAGACGGGGTTCGGGAGTGGATGAGTCGATTCGTCCGAGTACGAACTGCAGATATTATCCCCGTGGAGTTTATGCCATTCCCTGAGGAATGGAATTATACACGTAAGTGGTACACTCGTGCCTTCACAGTTCTTCAATTATGGCGAGGGGATGTTCCGTAAGTGTGCCTTCTTTTCTTTTTCTGCAGCGATTTCGTAGATGACGGCGAGGTTCCCAATCTGCCGTATTGGGTTCAGAAGTTGATGACCCACTCAACTTGCAACGAGCGCAAGTGGCCAACTTTGTCTAAGGATAGGTGGGAGTCAAAATATCACGGTATGTGTCGTGCGATCTGTTCCCTTCTTTTAGTTGAAAAAGCACTTTCTCTTTATGCGTGCTATCCGTGTTATTGTAGGCATCGGCGAGCCTTCCGAGGCGAGGCCGCGTCCCCTTAGGGGGAATAAGGATCGCTAGCTTCTGGGCTAAATAATGATAGCAATAAGCAAGAGATACCTTTGTAGGGAGATGGCGCTCGGGGCAAGGTGAACCTGGGCCAGGGGCCCGGAGCAGAAGTGTTGATCGAGCCCGACGTGCCCGTGGTTTCTGGTTCTAGAGAGGCGGTTTATCCTCCGCTGCCGCCTTCTTTTTCCGTTAGAGGTACTTCGGGGGGTACTCGAAGCCCGGGATCATATGCACCGAGCGATCGTGTCTCGGCTGGGGCCGACTTTTTCGGAGCTGAGGGAACTAGGTTAGGAAATGTGCGCTCGACCTTCGAGGAAGCACAACGACTTCACTCTATGGTGAGTTTTTGGAACAAGCCTTTCGAGTTTCGCCCCTTCCCTTCCTTATTGAGTTTTCTTTTGCAAGCCTTCGACAAGCTTAAGTCTGAGCTACTTCGCCGTGAGGCCAGACTGCGGAAAACTCTGGCCGAGGAGAAATCCCTGAGGCTCCTTTGCAATGAAAGGGAATTGGCGCGCTTACGGTATGAGGCAAGCCGGATCTTGAATTATGAGAGCTACTTAAAGGAGTAGGTAATTTTTATTCCGCGCGAACGGGCATTCGTTCTTCTAGCTCCCGAATCTAATGTTTTGTTTATTTCAATTGCAGAAAAAGGCGGAGGGCTTGGAGCGCCTTCGAAATGAGGTTGGTCGATCCAAGCGCAAGTATGATGAGTTAAAGGCTCTGGCAGATGCTCAGGCTTCGACGGAGGAGGGTGCTCTGGCTAAGGCTTCTGCCCTTGAGGTTCAACTTTGCCTAGTTCGTGACAATAGCTCGGTTCGAAAAGATACGATTGCGAAGCTCGAGACCGAGATCTCGAAGATAAGGGCTGAGATTGTGGATGCCCGAGCTGAAGCTGTAATGAGCCGAACTAAGGCTGACCAGAAAGTGGCAGTCTATTTGAAGGACGTTGCCGATGCTCAAGCTAAGCTGAGAAAGATCCTTGACTGAGGAGATAGGAGCAAAGAATACTCTTGGTGTAATTCTCGAAGGAAAACCTTCGAAGAGATCTGCGCTAGGGGATTTAACCTCTCGAAAGAGTTGACGCAGGCGAGAGCGGACGAGTGTGGTGCTCGGTTGCTTCTATCTGGCACCGAGGATAGAGAAGGTGAGGCCGACGGGCCATAGCCCCTAGGGGAAATGTAATTTTTCTTTCCGACTCTGCATATAGCATACTCGAAGCGCGTTTGTAAAGGGAGCTTGTATTTTTCCACATGTATGTATAAGAAAGAAACCTTGCGGTTTTGTTACTCCTGTATTTCTTTTACCTTGACTTTAGCCAGATGAACTGGTCTTTGAGTTGAATGGAATCCTTAGATTCACGGTATGGCTTTGAAGCTTATTGGGCTAGCCCGTAGGCTCTTACGCTTTCGGTCGATGCGACCTTTTAGTGTATGTGGGCTGGCGACAATGGCTCTTACGCCTTTTCCCTTAGGCATATTTAGTTAACTGCTTTGGGTTCAGTATCCGAATCGGGTTACGACTCGAGCTCATTCGACCCTCAAGTTTTTGAATTTTAAGTTGGCGACAGTGGCTCTTACGCTTTTGCCCTTAGGCATTTTTAGTTAACTGTTTTGGGTCCAGCCTCCGAATCGGGTTACGACTCGAGCTCATTAGAACCTCAAGTTTTTGAATTTTAAGCTGGTGACAGTGGCTTTTACGCTTTTGGTCGATGCGACCTTTTAGTGTATGTGGGCTGGTGACAGTGGCTCTTACGCCTTGGGTCGATGCGACCTTTTGTGTGTGCTTTATTTTTCCCTCGATAAAGATTTTTTGAAATGGTATTTGCCTGATTTCTTCGATGGTTTTTAAAAACCTCGATTGTGAGTCGTTATATGGCGATGATCGAGCACCGCAGGAGGTTTGGCTCGGAGGCTGAGTATCTTGAAGCCAATGTTTTAGGTGCTGACATGGTCTAAGCTCTTTTGCATGTATCAAGGGTAGCCTGTTTAACCGGTTCTTTCTGAAGTATATTCGGAGTAATTGAAGGCTTGTGATTTATAGCGACGGTCGGGCGTCCCCGAGTCGCTTTAGTTTGACTGGTACAGCCTTTTGACCGGAGTCATTTGTGTTTGGTCGGAGCCTTTAAGTCTCGAGTGAAGTAGTTTCGGCATCTATATCGAGGGTATGCCTTTTTAGGGGTCTTACAAGTTCGATATATAGCTGAAACTTTGAGATCAGGTTTATGCCTTTAGTAAGGTCTTACAAGTTTTTCATGCCTTTGAGGTCTTACAGTTTTGGAAACTTGGTATAAGTATTGTTCATCCCTTGCTTGAGGTCTTACAGATGTTGATGTCGCCTTATGTAGGTCTTACGAGACCGAGGCTGCGCGCATGTGGTCTTATAGCCTCGGGTTTTGATAAGTCGATGGTGGTGGCACTTGATGGCAGTCCCCGAGTCGTCGAGGGTTTCTTGACTCGGGAGCCATTACTTCTAAACTTGGTATTGCCTCATTGAGGGCTTACAATTTCGGAATTTCCGACCCGGAGGTCATTTGAGTTTTTGACGCCAGTCCCCGAGTGTTCGGGTCGTCTTTTGGTTTAGAGCCATTTTGTGATCTTGTTGTTGCCTTATTGAGGGCCTACAAGCTCGAAGCTCCGACCCGGGGGTCGCGTTGTTGTGAGTTGTTGACGCCAGTCCTCGAGTGTTCGGGTCGTCTTTTGGCTTTGGAGTCGTTTTATGCAAAAAATGTCGAGCTTTCTTGACACGCAAAGTGCTTTTGTGAAGTATTCTTTGATTACTTGGTGTAAGTATACATCTCTTTGCTGTTTAAGGGCTCAGTTGTTCTATACGGACAAGGTTTGTTCGACCATTTGGCCAGATACATTATCTTCCTATCGAGACCCCACTTGATGCGTCTTGGCTTTCTCCGAGTAGGTGACCTCTTAGGGGGATGCCCCCAAGTATTCTAGGTTGATTGCAAATGAAGCCTTGAATACATGTTGAGTCTTCCTTAGGTAGCATATGGATGTTGCCTCGTTAAAAACTTTGTCGGTAAAACCTTTTTCAGGATAAAAACCCGGTTGAAGGAAAGAGTGCAACGCATGCTTTTGAACCTAAGGCTTTCGAGTTGGAGAGTGCTTTAGCCGTTTTGATCGGGTAACTAAACTCGGGTCAGTGTAGAATATAATTGAGAAAGAAAGGAAATGGTCATACCTTAGCGTACGATGCGCCGGTGATGTTTCGAGCCCTGATATGTTTTAGTTGCTTGTGATGAGAATGTGGTACGGTCCCCTACTTTGTTTAGTCGGGATAGCCGGGAGTGTAGTTTGTTATTGTTATTTTACTGTTTGCTTATCCTTCGACTCCCTCGAAGGTGGAGGTGCCGGTGTCGGGGCAATATCGTGTATCGCGAACATTTCTTTCGCGGTGTGTTGTTCCCCGTAGACGGTCTTAATCCCATCCTTTGTGGGGAATTTTATCATTTGATGGAGGGTGGATGGTACTGCTCTCATGCAGTGTATCCATGGCCTTTCGAGCAAGGCGTTGTACCTCATGTCTCCCTCGATGACGTAGAATTTGGAATTTTGGATAGTGTCGGCCACGTTGACTGGAAGGGTGATTTCCCATTTTGTTGTTTCGCTCGCCATGTTGAATCCGTTGAGGATTCGAGAGGCGGGTACGATTTGGTCAAGCAGTCCGAGCTACTCTACCACCCTCGATCTGTTAATGTTGGTTGAGAAGCCTAGATCCACAAATACACGTTTAATCTGAAATGTATTTACAAGAAAAGAGATTACCAGTGCGTCGTTATGGGGTTGAGACAAGGTCTCGATGTCTTCGTCGCTTAATGTGAGGGCATCCTCGGGCATGTAATCCCGAGTTCGCTTTTCCCTGGTGCTGGATATTTTTGTTCTTCTCATCATGGGCTCTTGTGGGGCATCAACGCCTCCCAAGATCATGTGGATGACATGTTGTGACTCATTTGTTTCGTTCTTCTTGGCCGCCTCTCTTTCCCGGAATTGGTTTTTGGCCCGATCGCTGAGGAATTCTCGGAGGTAACCTTTATTGAGTAGTCTGGCTACTTCCTCTCGGAGATGGTGGTAATCATCGGTCCTGTGGTCGTGCGTGTTGTGAAACTCACAAACTAAGTTATGATTTCTTTGCGAAGGATCTGATTGCATAGGCCTGGGCCACCTGGCGTCTCTGATTGTACTGATGGCGAACACAATGTCTAATACATCTACGTTGAAGTTATACTCCGACAAGCAAGGTGCCTCTGCTGGCCCCGTGTTCCTGTCAAATCCAGCTCTGTTGACGAATCCCCGAGGTTTTTGACCTCGGTCCATCCTTCGATCATTGCGAGGTATGTTACGCCTCGGGGTGTTTCTCCTGCCGTCGGTGTATGGCCGGTACCTTTCCTTGTTTGGTTTTGGCTCCTTCGCCAAAAGCCTACTTGGGTATACCGAGACCGAGGGGCCCCCTAGTTGGTCATCCTCGGCCCTGATTTTTGATTGATATCGATTGTGAACGTTCGACCAGGTCACGGCGCGATATTCGACCAGGTTCTATTTCAGTTGCTTCGAAGCCACCGAGCTTCACTCATTCAGACCTTGAGTGAAGGCCTGTACTGCCCACTCGTCGGAGACTGGCGGTAGTTCCATCTGTTCCATTTGAAAGCGAGATACGAACTCTCGCAGCATTTCGTTCTCCCTTCTACTTGATCTTGAAGATGTCAGATTTCCTTGTTGCTACTTTGATGGCACCGACATGTGCCTTTATGAAGGAGTCTGCCAACATGGAAAATAAGTCTATGGAGTTAGGAGCTAGGTTGTGACACCACATCATGGCCCCCTTCGAGAGTGTTTCCCCGAACTTCTTTAGTAAGATGGACTCGATCTCGTCGTCTTTTATGTCGTTGCCCTTCACTGCACAAGTGTAAGTAGTAACGTGCTCATTGGGGTCTGAGGTCCCGTTGTATTTTGGAAGGTCTGGCATTCTGAACTTCTTTGGAATGGGTTTTGTAGCCGCTTCCTCTGGGAACGACCTTTGTATAAACTTCTTCGAATCCACACCTTTCAAGATCGGGGGTGCGCCCGGAATTTGGTCGACCTTGGAGTTGTAGGTCTCGACCTTTTTGTCGTTGGCTTCTATCTTCTTTTCGCCCGATTCGATCCTCTTTGTGAGGTCCTTGAGCAAGTTTACGATGGCGGGGTCGGCTACTGACCCGTTGTCTCTTGACCTCTCTAGTATCTGCTCGGCCCGGGGAGCCGTCCCCGGCGCTACCGTGCTGAGAGTTTTCTGGTGACTTTGCAGCTGAACAATCGCTAACTGTTGTGCTTGCAACATTTCAAAAATAACGTGAAGGCTAACCTCTTGTTCTCCCATATCCGGGGTTTCATGGGCTTCTTGTTGGTCTCCTCGGTGCACGCTCCTGTTAGTGTGGGAGCTTACATCGACGTGTTGAGCATCGCGTGAGACCGTATTCACGGAGATCGGTTCTGGCACGTTCTCAGGGTTTCGTGGTGGTACGCCAGCACCTGGAACATCTGCGCCATTTTCTCCGTGGTTCTCAAGATTGTTGTTTACTGAGTCGGACATTTTGACCTGAAATCAAAGATCTTGGACAAGAAAAAGCATGAAAGATAACTTGAGTTATGTAGTTAAACCAGCAAGAAAATAATCACTATTATTTTTAGCCCACGGTGGGCGCCAAACTGTTTACCGTGAAAATGGTAATAATAATTGAATTTGATTTTGTGGTTCTAAAAATACGTGATCTATTTTTATGCTAGTTGGTAGGCAGTTGATGTTGTGTGAAAGACTTAGAAATGAAATAAGAACTTAAGAACGAGGTGTTAATCAAATCAAATCGCTGTCAATCGGGGCCTCAAACTTGCCTATTCGAGGGCCTCGAGGTCGGGTCCGAAGCTTGGCTGGAAGCTATCGAAGGCGGTCGATGGCGAATAACAGTTATAAATAGATCAAGGGGGGCTCTTTATGGTCAATAATAAGCAATAAATGATGAACAATAAATAGAACACAATGGATATGAGCATTAAATGTAAGTAATAAGATTAAGAGAATATGTTAGAGAGCAGAGAAAATGTTCTTGTATATTCAATATTGAGCATCAGATCCCTAAAAAATGACAAGGATCCCCTTTATATATAAGAGGGAATCCCAACATAGTACAAATGCATTTATTACAAAGATATGGAGATGGGACACCTAACTAATGCCAAGATACGGGCTCAGACTAGCCTGACAGATCTTGTCGGTTCCAGCTTCACGCCTTGGGAACTTTCCATTTTCTTCCCGTAACCGTCGGCCTCATACGGTTCCGAGGTCGAGCATCGATGGCCCTCGAGGGATAAAACTCGACCGTGATTTCGAGCCTTCGGGGTGTCCTAACGATGGAAAATTGGACCCTCCGATTTTACCGTATACAAAGTTTAAGAAAGAAAAAAAATATTGTATTAAATGAAATGAAGGTAATATCAATATTAGAGAAGTATCAAGAAACATTTGGACATACGTTTTCAAAATGTGTTTCTCAACTTTATTTTGCAAAAATATGTATATAATTCCCAAGTTTTGGGAATTTGGCCCAAAATTAGCAATTGAGGTGATTTTGGGATTTGAAATTTTGCCAAAATACGGACAAAATTTATGGCCAAATATAAATTTTGAAAATAAATCCCAAATTTATTACGGAAAACTCATGGCCAAACGGGGCAAAAGGCTATCGATAATTGAAGAGAAAAATCACGAAAAGTTGTTGATTGATTTTGGGCTTTGTAAAATCACTATAGTACAAGATCATTCTGATAAGACTGACATCAATTACTTCGTACACGGTCTTAGGTTGCCGAATTGATGTTGGAAACAGCAATTATTTTTGCGTGGATGTTCTACTTTAATTGGCTAGCAGCAAATACGTGACAACATTGTCGTTCGGGAAAATAAAGACTAGGGAATCAAAGCAGACAAATCCTGTGTATTGTTAATTAAAAGCAAAGAGTAGAGACAAAGGAATCGAGGAATCCAGAGAAATTTTACGTTTATTGTTAGTAAATAGTCTTAGTAATTAAATATCATGAAAAGCAGAGAACCAGAGGAGAGAAAAGGTTGGGTTTGTACTTAAAATAAAGTAGACAATCTTATTGGTTATTTTGATCCGCTGAAGAAGATAAAGACGAACAGGAAAATAAGCATCTATTATTGATATTGTACACTTCATTTCATTTGAAACACTTTTTTCCTTTAATTTATTTTAAAAATAATATATGTTAGTACTATTTTTTATATTCAGAAGTCTTTTTCAAGAGTTTATATGTCGAAACCTTTTTTTCTTTCAAAATTCTACTAGATCAAAACATTAAAAATTAAATGAAAGGGAGAGAACGTCACATTACAGGCTCATTTATGGCGTTAATTATGGAGAAAACGTCACATTTCAGACTCGGCGAAGAAAAAGATAAAGTGGGCGCGAGCATGAATTTTGGTTGCGTTCACGGTTGTCGTTATCTCTGTCTTTTCCTCTAGTCGAAAATGGACGGTAACTGTGACCAGGGAGTGTCAATGGTTCGATTCGGTCGATTATTTTATAAAATTTGTATCATATCAATTTTTCGGTTATTCTGTTATGTATAACCTAAATTAGACTTTTTAAAACCGTCAGGTTTCTCTTCGGTATCGGTACGGTTCGATAAATTTTTTATAATTTTTTTTAATGTCATGTAAAAGTTACTAATAAAAGTAGAATGCAATAACAACGTACTTTTATAGGACTTGACAAAGCACTTATGACATTTTTACTGATAAAAAGGTGACAGAATTAAAAAAATATGAAAGATGGTTAGAGTATAGATCCACCAATTATTCTACATCAGCATTAAAAAAACTAAGCAAATACAAAACCAATATAAATCACACGCGAGTGGAAAAAATATTAACTAAGCTGGGATTCAAGAATAACGTCTATAGAATATTAAATATTCAAAAAACAATCATACGAAAGGAAACATATTCAATACATTGTAGTTTGTTATTCATAATCACTACAATACCTCATTTCTTGCTAGTGAACATACTGGAAATAATTTAGTTTCAATAGGAGTAGCACAACAGGTTTGAGAATTATGATTTTGAGTTGATTTTCTTGTTGGCTTGTAACTGTTTCATAATTTCAAGGCCCGTGAAAAAATTTAACGCTTTTTTATTTTTAGACTTAATATATAAATATATTGTTCACATCATAAATTTATTCGGTACGGTTCGGTATTTTTTTGGTTTATATTCATAAAATAAAAAACCTACTCTAATTATCGGTACGGTTATAAATTTATATAAAAATCTACGATTTTATTAAAAAAAACCTAAAATTTGGTTCGATACGATTCGATCGGTTTAGTCGACTTTAAACATCCATTGACACGCGTGACCGTGACTAAACGAAGAGTAGTTATTCGCATTGCGGGTACAATTATTTGACACGTGAAAATGAAAAGATGGGAAAAAACATCAACACTACGGTGTGTTTGGTACGTAGGAAAAAATGTTTTCCTAGAAAATTTATTAATTAATCTCCGACCTACTCCTTTGAGTTTTGGTCTTCAGGACAGACTACAAATGGAAGTATTTATAACACATACTGATAGTGATAGGGTAGTAATTAAGCAGTTTTTATACACATTGATGGGAGTAAATCCTTTTTATGTTACTAGTGATCAGGTTATTTTTCCATATTTTTAGATTACTAATTTCAATTGATATGAACTGTTACCTGTTGTAAATTTTTTACATAAACTGGTCTATTCAATGGCGGCTGAACTTTTCCACAAGTCACAATCACATATTTGAAAGACCCAAAAATAACGAGGAAAACTTTGAAGCAAACACGTAAAGAAGAAGAAGAAGAACCTGAAAGTTTCGAGCAATACATCTTGATAATGAAGATGTGATAATTGAGATAAAGAAACATTGAATCCTTCCATCCATTGTAGGCTCTGCTGATTATTTGGTTTTTGTGGTATAGCAGATCCAGAAGGAGTTAGAGCAGGGGTACCCCAAAAGTAGGATATAGGGCTGCTTGAGAAGAAGGCTTTTTTAGTTTCATAGGGCAGAGAGAAGAGCTTTTTAGCATGTTCTTCAATTTGGTTCAACAGCGTAATTGGAATACCATGGTTCGCCAAACGAAATAATCCCCAATTTCTACACGCTTCGCTCATACAGCTTGTTGTGCATTGTAAGTCAATCGATATCACAGGGATATTAGCAGCCTCCACTGCTAACTTTGATAGTGTCTCTGCTTTATCTCTGTCCAACCTTGGGATGTTTGCTGGGCGAAACAATGGAGGGTACGATTCAAAGTTAGATTTGGACATGATGTTTCTTTAATTCAACTAACCTCTCATTTTTAGCTTACCATGAAATAGGTACTAGTAGTATTTTATAGGAAGATACGTTCGAACATGGGAAATGGTGAATTTGTTACGTCGTTTGTGCTTATCTCAGAGTGGTGGGTCGGGTCGGATATGGTTCGAGTCGAAAACGGGTAATGGAAAAATAGATAAATTATCCGACCCGACCCATTTTAATACGGATAAAAAACGGGTTATACCGATAAATTATCCATGACTTCTAGCATATGAGAACCCGTTTGGCCATAGATTTTGCCAAAATAAACTTAGATTTTATTTGGCAAATACATGTTTGACCATAGATTTTGCCTATATTTTGGCAAAATCTCAAATAAAGAGCTGGTTTTGGGCCAAAATCTTTATAAACACTAATAATATACATGTTTTTCCAAAAATAAATTTGGAAAATATGTTTTGAAAATGTATGTCCAAATACATTTTCATCTTCAAACCAAATTTTACCCAAATCAGATTTTTCAAAACAAATTTGGGAATCTATGGCCAAATGCTAGCTTAGTCTCCATAACTTGAGGAACCCTCAATTTGAGACTTTATAAATGTAAAAGTTACCATTAGTTATCCATTTTCTAAATGGATAATATGGTTCTTATCCATATTTAACCCATTTTTAAAAAATTCATTATCTAACCTACTTTTTAGTGGATAATATGGGTGGTTAACTATTTTCTTTTAACTATTTTGTCACCACTAGCTGTGACTGCAATATTTTGTATTGACAATTATGATTGTAATATTTTGTATTGGCAGCTGTGACTGTAATATTTTGAGTTAGCAACTGTGACTGGTGCAATTTGTGTTAAAAAAATTAATATACTCCTATAAAATAAAATAGGCTAAAACCGTTTTAAAATAGGCTAAATTCTAAATATAACTACGGAATACTAGAGGTCAAGCCTTGCACTATTATCTTGGAATGTATTAATACAATAATATTGAGCACTTATGGCACCATGAAAAAATAGGGGCTTTTACCTAGCTATACTATAATAGAAACCTATTCACCATATTTATTTTGGTTCCTTATTAATTACTTTGTATATCTATATTTACTAGTTATATACAAAATCATCAAGAAGAAGAAATTCAAGATCCCTTAAATCTAGTCTATCAGTTACATGACATCCAACCCCCATATCCAATAATTCCCCATACATTTAAGGTTCTTTCCTTTTCCAAAGGATTACAAAAACATCTTCTCTCTTTCTTAACAATTATTCAAAATTAATCTTGCTCGCGGTAAGAAATTTCGTTTACCTATTGTTATCCAAAATCTTGCTTACCCATCTTTATCCCCCCCCCCCCAAAAAAAAAAATTGCAAATTTTTTTGCTCTTCCAAAGCTTTTGAAATTCAATTTCTCTCTTTCTTACTAACCACCCAAAATCTATTTTTTATTGATATTGTGCAGACGAAATTCAAAATATTGCTCTAGAATCAAGTTGTGGGTAAGCGTTGAATCTTGTTTTCTTTCTTTCTAAAATCTTTATTATATGTGACTTATATATGATACATCGATAACCAAAATAATACTCGATACAACACTAATACAATTATAATACGATTATATTAAATTTTAGTGTATAGTTGTGATTGAAACTTGAAGAAGATGAAGATCATAATTCTTTCATAATTTTTCAGAAATGTATCGTGATTGTATTATAACTGTATATGTATCATAATTTTGCAAGAATTATATTACAAATGTATGATAGTTGTATATTCATTGTATATTGTTATGAGCAATTGTGCCTTCGTGACGAATTTCACAGTTTGTATCACAAGTATAATAATTGTATATTAATTTGTTAGTATTGTATCATGTATTATTTTGGTTATTAATATGCCAGATACAAGTTAAATACAATTGTGATACAAGTATGATACATTTATGTTTTAGGCATTGATGTATTTGATGCAATTCCAATATAATTATGATACAATTATCATAAAATTTCAGAATATGCGTTAATAATATAAAGCTATCTATGATGGTGGAAAGAGAGAAGATGGAGATTCGGGGATTAAATTAATGAATTTTGATGTAAAAAAAGGAGAGAGAAGAGGAGAAGGGGAAAAAAAAAGGAAATGATATAATTGAATCCCTTAATTGAAGGCATTAATAATGGGGTAGGATTCTTTTAAGAATCAATGTATACAATTTATAAGAAAAACCTAGATACTTATTAAAAACTTCAAAACATAGAGAATATAGGTAAATAAATTTCTAATATAATATAACTAGGTAAAAATTCCAGAAAATATCGAAACAGAACCATATGATTAGAATTTCATAATGCCGTTGGTTGAAATAAGATATCATTTTTAGTATCCTTTCGGTAATACAAAGGTTAGATCCACTTTTTCAGACGGTGCTTTGGTGACATTCTCCTACTTAACAGTTAATTACCACTATCTATCTCATCTTTATCAAATGAAATGTGTCTAGTCTGAAGTTCCTGATTCAACTCCCTATGAGAGTAAACACAAAATCATACAACCATATTCTGTTTAGTGAAAGAGATGATTTTATTAGGGTTTTATGGCAATTATTAGTTAGAAAAATGAGGTAAGAAATTGTTTCGGGTAAGGGGGCTCCGAGGGGTAGATTCTGGACAAAAGTGGACAGGCTTGTCTGGTCTGTCGACACGTTGGCATGGTCCCTATAATAAGCTTGATGTCCTTCTACAAAGGACTGACTATAATGTTACAGAAGATATCAATAAGCTAAGAGTTTTAATGAGATGAATATAGTTTCTCTATTCATAATATGAAAGTCTCGAAAATGAATCTTGAGAACAAAAAGGTTCTGCGAATTTCAATTAATCGACACACTAAAATGGATACAAATTACGAGATGAGAAATGATGTCGTGAGATAATTTCATATATTTTGACATTATTTACCTTTTTTGCTTGTTGTTTGGATGATAATTTGTGGGACGATTGCACTTAATAGAGCTTATTTCATGTGTAGGAATGCTTGGACATGAATTGAAGAAAAGTTGCATGAAATAGTACCTCAGAGTAACAAAATGGAGCAATAAAAGAAGACGTGCAAGGCTACGAAAATTCAGTACCATAGATAGAGCCTTGCACGGTAACAATAGTGCCATAGACAGTGCCTTGCGCCGAAAAAATAGTGCCACAGACAGTGCCTTGCACCGAAATGACAGTGCTACAGGCAGTGCAAGGCGCCATCAATGCCATTCGAAAAAAAATTAATTCCTCATTAGTATTGGACATGTAAATTCGACCCTTACCCTATAATTACCCCTAAAAGTTAGTTTTTGAAGGGTTAGACACCATTAGAGAGACAAGAGGCTACAAAATACTTTGGAATCACGAGTCGCTCGAGTTTTTCTCTCCACTTTCGTTTTATTTGTAGTTTAATGCTTCTAGATATTAATATGATTATTTACACAATTATGAGTGGCTAAACCCGTCACCTAGTGTTGATGGAACCAATAGTTGGATGAAGTCTTGATTGTGTTTTGATATAATTGAGTCGTTATTACTCTTTAATTGTTCAACTATATGTTTCTTGTGATTAATTGAAGGGTCCTTGATTAATCGTGTCTAGTTATCTTGTGTTGCTTGAGAAAGAACACGTGATTAGATTGTTGTTGACCAACACCACTTTCGAGTAAGTTAAGAGATTAATTACTTGAATTTAAAAGCGGAATTAGAGATAACGAAGCTTTGGCGCAATATTTATGAGTTGTACGAATTGTAAACTAGAGTAGTTTGAGAGAATACTTGTAGTAAATTATCGTAATTGATCGAGAGATAATTGCGGTAAACAAGAATTCATCATCTTTAGAGAGTGTTACGGCGAGATTGTAGCTAACGTGTCAGGAATTAATCCAACAATTGGGGAAATCGTAAACCCTAGATCCTTTTATCCTTGAATTCAACTTCATTCTTGCTCATTGATAGTTTTTATTGTCATTTTTCCTTAGTTAAATAATTTATGTTAATTCTCAAACCAAATTCTGAACTCTGAAAGTTGTCTGAGCTTATCATTAGCGATACTAAAAAGTTATAGCAAATAGGTTAGTTTCTTATGGGATTCGACTCTGGACTCTTGAACCAGATTATTTTTGCAGCGATCGCTTAATTTTTTTTATAAGGCATAATTGGACTTGATCAAGAAAAAAAAAAAGTACCGAAGATTTCTTCGATCACAAAAGAATACGTGCGAGGGAAGTTGGAGGTAAGCTATATTTGTGTGCGAGTGAATTAATAATTGAGACTTGTGACTTGTAATTATCAATCTACTTATTTCCTTTTTTCAGGACTCTTTATTATATATGCTGCTGACACCAGAAATAATGAAGGATTCTGATACTAACACTGAGGTCGACCCGTCCCTTTTGCGTTCCTCCACATGGGCTAAATGGAGTCTATGTTCAATGGATTCAAGTCAATCCAATAATTTGACACAAAACGTGTGCGTGAGAAAAAAAAAATATTAGACTACAATTTTAGTCTATTTTTTTGTCATTATTATTAAAAGGATGAATATCAGTAATTGAATACTATATGAAACTTTTGAATTTCCGTTATTTTAAAAACCAGAAATAATATGCCGCTGACTTAAAATATTGAACATCCAGTATATTCATATGTCTGTGTAACCAAACAAAGACTTCTGGTTTAGTCCCAGATTCTTGGGTTTCATATGTCTAAATGCAATTAACATGGATGCCAATTTGCTTAGTGGTCCAATATCTCCATGGCTTTCCCAACTCTTCATTGAACTTGTCAGGGAATCAGCTTTCTCTAAAAATTCCAACATCTTTCTCCACCTCTAAAGGCAAAAATATCCTTGATTTTTCAAGCAATTGGGGCCTATATATCAGATCTGTGTCCATGCTTACAAAGTGGCATTGCTGGAAATAATAGCATTTGTCATTCGTTGTCCAAAGGGTGTCAATTAACATCACTTTCCTGGAAAAATTTATACTAAATCATTTTAAATGTATATATATTATATATTGATCGATTTGGCTTTATCATGTATTTACTTTTTATACTCCGTATACCTTGATTCTTCTCAATAAAAATCCTGACTTTACAACTATTTGTTATTATACGGTGTTGAGGAATCTATCAAGTCCATTTGGTCTCATTTGGTCTCATTTGGTTTGTGTACAAAAAGTGCTCCTAAATTACATACTTACATTAAAAAAAATTATGTTAATTTTAGTATTTAACAAACAAGGTCATGCCAATGTTTAAATTTGAGGGACGCTTTAGATCATTCTCTTGAAATCTTTAAGTCTAGTGGATGTCAAAGTTGAAGTGCTTATCGGATTTGATACTATTCATGTGTGGCTATAATTCCATAATTTCGTATATTATTTGCCTTGCATTTTATATGCTTTAATAATAAATTATACTTTATGTGCGCGTAATGGAATCTATTTTATGTGTAGGTGAATTGAAGATGAAAGTAGAGCAAAAGGGATAGTTAAACGTTGAAAGCGTGCTTGAGAACAGTGAAAAGGAGAAAGCTGGCAACGCCAGGCCTTAAGCAGGTTTTATACCTGGCGAGGCCATGCAAAGGCCATCTTAACCAGGCGTTAGACCTAGCCAGCTCCACCAGGCGTAATGCCTGGCGACGCCAAGCCCGAGGCGAGATCCATTCCGAGTTTTGAAGATTTATTTCGTCTCTTGGTTTGAATAGGACTTGACCTACACGTTTAGGTCTTTTCCCACACATATAAAGAGACCTAAAAATGCCACTTCGAGAGAGAGATAGAGATCGGACAGAGAGACCGACATTAGACCGGGGATTCGACCTAAGGAGGCAAGAACACACTAGGAGCAAGGCGGAGAATTCTTCTACGAGTTTTTCACTTCCTTTTTCCTATTTTCATTATTGGTTATGAATTCTAGTATTATAGTTATGCATACTATTGTGAATAACTAATTTGTTATCTCGGATTTTGATGGAACCTATTAGAGGATGATTTTCTTGTTACGTTAACATAGATTTGTCATAACTTTTCGTTATTTGTTCAACTACGTTTATATTGTGGTTGGTTGAAGAGCTCTCAATCGACTGTGCCTATTTAGTGTGTACTACTCGGGAGAGAATGCATATTTAGGTAGTTGTTGATAAATTTCATTCCTAACGTATATGAGGGATCAATACCGAGGGTTTAAAGGTGGGATTAGGGATAACGAAATCTTGGTGCGACCCAAGTGAGCCCTACTTAATGCCAGCTAGCATAATTCGAAAGAATATGTCTAGTAAATTGTGGTAGTTACTCGGGAGAGAATTACGACACTCAGAGCGCTTATGATCGGTAGAAAAAACTTAGGTAAATTTATAGAAAACGTAGCGGAAAGGATTCTGACAATAGGGGAAATCATAACTCTAGACTTCCTTATCTTGTCTCCAATTCTTATCCTTGCTAATTGATAGTTTTACTGCTTTCTAATATTTGTAAGTTAATTAGATAAAAATAAACATTATAATCTTTTTTATTAGGAAATTGTTTGGACTTGTGTTTCTTAGCGATATTGAACAACTGTAGCTAAGTCTTAGTTCTCTGTGGGATTCGACTTCCGGACTTGTAAACCGGATTATATTTGCAACGATCGCTTAGTCCTTTTTATAAGGGATAGTTGGGCGTGATCACTCATCAAGTGCTAATTATATGTAATATATTGTTTTAGTAATATACCTGTATTAAATACCATATGTATAGTCACGTCAAAAGGAAATACAAAAGGAAAATTTAGTACGTGACACATAATATAGATTTGTCCTTTGTCCATATTTGAGTTAGTCTTCGAGTTGGCCCACTGATGAAACATTTGTAACTTGGGTTTTTTTCATGCAGACGCAATAATAACAAGTGTATTATCCGATTTAACATTGGTTTTACAGTTTTCAAAAAGTATTTTAATTTTTATTATAAAGTATTATACAATCTGGTCTTGCAGTGTGTTCTTCTTCCTTCTTCGATTTAGGACTGAAAATCTTACTAAACTCACTCGAGGTCTTCACCAAATTGCGCCAAAATTTAGATATAAATTCCTTCAAGTATTTCTAACTATCCGCTACAACATCCAATTAAAATCTAATCCAATTTTGAAAATTCAATTATGGAACTCAAAAGTTTTGTTTAATGGCAGTTGGCTCTTCAAGTTTTTTCACTCCAAATTAATAGGTAAACATGAAAATGACTTGGGAACAGCAGCAAACCAATGTGAATTACTTGATTTTCATTTTTTTTTCCTCAATAGATTTGCAGCTGTTCTAAGTCAAATCAGGAACCGGAGTTCGAAATTTTTCGATCCGACAAGGCTTGATTATGTTTGCAGTCATTGTTCCGTTACCCAAGTAGCTTCAATCTTAAAAGCTTATTTCGAAAATATTAGCAGTTATATGAGACATCAGCTAAAACATACAACTTGCATACAATTTAGATACAAAATTGTTATTGCGTACAACTTGCAAATAATTATATTATTGTATGTACTTTGTATATCTTTTGTATGTCATCTCTATGTTACTGTATGTCCAGCGATATATTGGGCATACATGTCACGCCCCAAATTTAGGGACGCGTGGTCGGCACCCGGTGCCATACTCGGTCCGAGCGTACCACTCTGTAACTGTGAACTCTAGAGAGGTAACTCTCAATATAGGCCGACGAGGCCTACCTGTAAGCTGACAATACCAATCAAGGTCGATGAAATCATATTCTGAGTCATCTAAACATAGCGTCTCTCTCATCCGAGGGGTAAACATACCTAAAAGCTCACATATATTACTGTGCAGGCCGATGAGGTTGCCATGAACGTCTACAACCAGTAATACGAAACTGAAGATGTACACAGGGATGACAAGGTCACAATACAGATATATAAAATATACAGGACTCGTCTACAAGTCTCTAGAGATAACTGAACTGTATCATGATCGGAACAGGGCCTAGACATACCCATCAAACTTGTATATATAAAATGGACTTCAAGGTCTAGACCCGGTAACTCCGGCAAAGTGGAGCTTACCAACCAAGCTAATGTTTGGCTCTGTCTATTGGGAAGGTCTATCCAACTGTCTCTCAGGACCTGCAGGCATGAAATGCAGCATCCCCAGCAGAAGGAACGTCAGTACGAAATAATGTACCGAGTATGTATGACAATAGAATAACTGAAAGGATAATATAATAACTAAAAGTAACTGGGAGTCAAAGATGATCTGAAGATATGCTTACCTGCTGATACCGACTCAACTCTCTCAATATAGTAAGCAAAATAGTTGTCCGATCCTATAAGGCTCGGTACATATAACTGCTCTGCTGTAGTAGGCTCGTTCATGGGCGATCGGCCATACAAGGCTCGATATCTCGGCCATTCTGGACTCACTCATATGCGCTCAGCCATAGTAGGCTCGGTATATGACTTACCATTTGATCGGAGATTTTTCAATAGGGGTCTGCCCACCAATTATAGCTCGATGGTGGTAAAAATACTATAATACTGCCCAATAGGGGCCTGCCCACTGATTATAGCTCGATGGTTGTGAAAAAAATGATAATTTTGCAAAAATCTAATTCTCGAATTCAAAGCTTTTAAGCTTTTTAATGGGTGTTAATGAAGCTTTTAATGAATTTTAATTTGGTTTATTATTTTGCATATAGGTAGTAATTCCACAAAGAAATAGTTGGTGTTAGTGCTATAAACAGTATTTCTGCAATTCAAAGTTTATGTATAATGATGATCATTTAATTTCTTGGTGTTCATCATTTAGGAATGAGATCGTAAGAGGAATTAGCAAGTCATGGAGCATCAGTTTATAGTTTATACATGTTCAAGGAATCAAAAGGAGCGTAATAAGTGCTTGACTCAATGGAAGGATTTTAAAATTGAAGGTTCTGCATGTGATTTATCATAAAAATCTGAACGAGAGGAGTTTATAAAGACTAATTGAGGTGGTTTTGTATATAATTGATAAATATAATTATACTAGGTAATTTCTCTCTAATAGTGGTAATTAACTTTATAATTAGATAGGTAAAATTCCTAGTAACTTTGCCATGTATTCCAGGTTTAAATTGAGCTTGAGATACATTGTGGGTTCATAGAGCAACAATTAAAACTTGTCGGTTTTGTATGGGGTAATCACAAGCACATTAGTCATTATGGTAAATTAAACAAGCACCATATCTATACAAAGGGCCATAGCTGTCTACTACAAGAGCTTTCTTCTCATAAATAACCTCTTCTTTGGCGTGTCGTAAAATCGTGAAGCAAACTTGTTTATTCAGTATATATCAATAAGGGGAAATAAGCAATGGTCATGATTAAGGAAGCTACTCTAGTTTAGTAATTATGATTTGAATGGATCAAATAATAGTTGTTTAATAAGGTTCCAAGGTTCATTTTGCAAAGCTTCAGAGTTTTGGACCTCTTGCTTGTTATTTTTTTTCCAGACATTTTTACATTCCTATGCCATATAGTAAACTATATTACCCTATATGCTTAACTTTTAATATAATTAACTTTTACATACCTAATTACCATTTATGTACCATTTTAGGATTTTAATGATATTAATTAGTCTCCTAATTTTACTCAACTGTATATTCCCACTCCCCCAAGTTTCTCTCTCCAAATCCCACCACCTCACTCACATATGAAACCACACCCCACGATTTCCTATTCAATCACCCACGATTTCCTCTTCTAAAACCAACGAAAATCTGGAAGACCTCCATTAACTCTTATTCTCAAGCTCTTTAATTTCTTCTAAAATCAGTCAAAATTTCAACTATTCTTCAAAGTTTATTCACCCATTAATGACCAGCTTCAAAGATTTTCAATAAAGAAGAACAAAGCTTCCAAAAAAGCCCTAAAAAGTTAAAGAAGCAGATGTTCCTTCTTTCGATTTCGGTGTTTTATCACCACATTCACCGAAAAAGGATGAAAAAACTGCTCATGCAAATGAAGAGAAGAAGCATAGGTTTTCCCCTCGTCAAGCTAACTAAACAAAACATGATTTTGATGCTGGTGAATCTTCGAGGCAAATCATTTCAGCGAAAAGGAAAGGCAAAGTGATAGATTTTGATGATGATTTTGTAGAAGATGAAGCTGTCATTAAACCTGCAAAGAAAGTTAAAGTATCTCCTACAGTAAAAGCTCCAAAAAAAGCTCCTACTGTAAAATCTCCTAAAAATGTTCAACAACATTCATTGGTGAAGGTAAGAATTTAGTAATTTCAACAATAGTTTTTTTGTTTGTTTTAATTCTTAAAAGGCTCCATAATCTGTGTTTTTTGTGGTTTGTAGATTATTTGTCTACATTGTGAAGATTAGTTGTAGTTTTCTAAATCTGTTTAAACTTATAGATATATTGTTAAAAAATTATAGTTATGTTCTTTTTGTTTTTAACTGTATTATGTAGTTGTATATAATATAGATATATTGTATGACAATTGTAGATATGTGTTGATACCCAATATTTTCCCTATATATTTTTTCAATATGCAAAATAACTTCAAAATGGCATATATATGAATATGTGATCATATCCAAGTGTTTTATCATTTTTCATAATTTTTAAAGGTTTTTAAATCAATTTATTTCCCTCTTTTATCCATAAAAATCCAATAATTATTTCCAAAATTATTATTTTGGTAATTCATTTATTGGACTTTCATATTTATGCTAGAATATAGTTAATTTAATTTTTACATATTTTTACAAATTTATTTAGTATTTTTAAACTAAATTGCACGTAATTGCAATATTAGCCTCTTTTAAGATTTAATTGTGTTTGTATTCATAAAATTAAGTCCTATATTTTTAAATTTTTAATTATATGTTATAAATTATTTTAGTGCTTTTAATTTATTTTCATAAATTAATTTACTATTTATTATAAAATAAATAGTGAAAAATGGCTATTTAAAATCTAGCCAGATTGGCTTTCAATTTCAGCCTAAATTGAGCCCCAAATCAGACCCAATTTCCCAGCCCAATTGCAACTCAAACCCGACCCCTAACCCAATTTAAGCGACCAACCCGGATTCCTCACTTAACCCCTTTAATCCTAGCCGTTGATCATTTAAATCAACGGCCACTATATGCCCTTCCATAATTAAACCCAAAAGACCCATTACCTTACCTCATTCTTCACCAAGCGCCGCCCTTGAATACTTCTTCTCTCTCAACTCTCTCTGAAACCTCTCAGGAACCCTAGCCGCCGCCATCTAACCCCACCCTAATCCACCTCAACCGCTGCCTAATCCATGGCCTCTCATGGTCATTCGAGACATGTATCAGCCTCCTATGGCTCCTGGGTGTTTGTTTCTGTGGTTTCATGGCAAGGCCTCTAAGGGATCAGGTCAAGTCCTTGCTTGACTTCAATTTAGGGCTTTTCTCCGGCCATCCATGACCTTTCTTCGGCCATTCATAGCCTTTTAAGGTAGATCCTTGAGTTTCCTGGTTAGATCGAAAACTTTCAAGGTCTTTCTCACCATTTTTGGTTTTTTCGAAACCCTAATATTTAAGATCTTTCAACTTTCTTTCAAATCTACTTAGATCTGTACTTGCTATGAATTTCTTAAGTGTTTTCTCGAAGGTTCTTCAACTTTTCTTTCAAAATGACTCTTCATTTTCTCCGATTAGGGTTTCTCTTAACCTCTCTTTTAAAAATCTTTTCTCTGATTCTTGATGTTGTTTTATTATTTTACTATATGTAAACTACTTTTTATGCTTTCTTTCTACTTGAGTCAGCATGTTAAAACCCTAGTTTCCTTTTTGTCTCATTCGAGTTCTGAAACTGCATGTTTAAATGGGTACTTGTTCAATTAAGTTCTTCGTTCTTTCTTGACTTATTTGATTCTGTGTTTTACCATATTTTAAACTCGATTATTGTGGAAAACCCTAGGTCTTTTGGTCTGAGACTGCTTGTTTGAATGTATACTTGGCTCGATTAAAGGTTCCTTGTTTCAGACTCTCTTTTCTTTTATGTGACTTATCTGATTCTGAGTTTCACTATCTTTTTAACTCGACTATTGTTGAAACCCTAACTTCTCAAAAGTTTTCCTCACTTGTTATTGTGAGACCTTTACTTGTTTTGACTCGCTTCTTCACTTTGGCTATACGTGTGAGCCCTGACTATCTAACTTTGTTCACTACTGAATCCTATGCTTATTTCTGCTACTATTGTATGTTGTTTCTTTTGCCAATGTGCTTGGCCTCGCATGTCTGATGCTTCTGTTCACTCTATTTATATACTGAAGTGCAGAATCATGTTTCTTCCTTGATTATCTTGGTCTTGTGACTGATTGCAAAGGCTTTTCTTTTATGACCCCTAATTTTACTAGCCTGTTTAAAATTAATTGATTCTTTTCCCTTTACTGTGATGTTTTACCTTGCTGAATTCTTTCCCAAAATAAGCATATTTTTGTACTTAGACTTGATTGTTTACTACATACTTTTATTGCCCCTTTTATGGCAATAATCAATCTGTTTCCAAACTGTTTTTCCTTCCTCAATTAGACCTGCTATTACCCGTTAAACAATGATTCCTTAATTAAAAGGAGTCACTTGTGGTAATTGATTCTGACTTGTGATTGTTTCCATGTTTGTGTTAAGAATTTACTTATTACCTTATTCTTCACCTGTTTTCAAAACTATAAATACCCACCCTCTTTTCTTTCAAATACACGAACAATTTGAGTTCAAGAACACACACTTCACTCAAAACTCTCTCTTTTCTCTTGCTACTTGTGCTACTGCTTTGTCTAGTCGGCTGAAAGCCAAGGCTAGGCCGTGGAAATTCTCTTACCTTTTCTTTCTGCACTTTGCCTCTTTACTGGTATGTCCTAGTTAATTTTCAAGCATCAACAACAACATGTTTCTGTAATTGTTCCAACTTCTCTCATGTTTGTCTACTTCTGCTTATGTTTCTGCAATCAAGTTACATTACTAGCATGTTGAAATGTGTTCCCTTTCCCTTTTAAATTAATGCTCTCCTATATGTGTGAATCCCCAAACCCCACATCCCCTCTTTGTGTTTGTGTTCTCTGGCTGGTTTGTGGGCATGCCAGCACAATCTATTGTTGTGCATGTCCAAAGGACTCTTTCTAGGGTCATATGCTTCATGCAATGTATTCCCAAAACCCCTGAACCCTTTGTACAACTGCTGATTCTATGTAGTTTAAGCTTTACTACTACTGTTTTCAAATCACCCTTACCCCTTACCATTCTCAACCTAGTTTTAAATAAATCTCTGTTTCTGCACTTCCACTACACTCTTAGGACCTAGGTTTTGCCCCTCTTGTGTGAGCCTTGCCTTGGGACCCTTGAGCTCCATCTGAACTTGGACACATAAGGGCTGGCCCTTCCACACTGCACTCATCTCTATCTGGTTATGAAAACCTAGGTGTAAGCCCTGCCCGGGGTCCCTTAAGGACCTTAGGGAACTTTGATACACCCAAGTCTGAGAAGGGCTTTGAAACAAGTGGTACTTGATGTGGTTTATTCCATAACTAAGAGAGGAAGTCAAAAATTAGGCTTCCTATGGTTGCAACTTCCTTTTTGCATTTTTCTGATGTAATTTAGTCATTTCGGTCTGTAATAATTTGTAATAAATATTGGGGTTGGTTAGTGAAAAAGGATGGGTAATTATGCATGTTTAGCTATTAGAAGAGTAGAGAACATGCCTATAGGATCTATTTTATTTTAATTCAAGTTCTGCATGCTCCACTTTCACGCAGATAGAGAACATGCCTATAAAATTTGTTTAATGAAGTCTGTATATTTTATTACCACACTTAGACACCATGCCTATAGGATCTAAATGGATATAATCATACGTCATGTCTACAAGGTTAAAATTAGCTTCAAAATTAGTTGTCATGTCTATAAGATTAAAATCAATATTTTTCATAGAAATCATGCCTATAGGAATTTCAAGTAAGTCCTGACTGCTTCATTTCACGTTCAACTAGATATCATGTCTATATGAATTAAAAATTAGCAATAATAGAGATCATGCCTATAAGATCTGAAACCAGTCTAGTTTAAAAATTAGTTTGACTCCTACTGTTCTGAATCGATTTTAAACAACCTACTCCTATTATTAATACGTTTAGATAGCATGCCTATAGGATCCAAATCGCTCGTTTAAAACTGTCACTGCTTTGCTACATTCTGAATCAGTAATAGATATCATGCTTATAGGATGTCACCAATACACACTTAGGCAAGCCTTAGGTGATAACAGCAAAACTGAATCTGCCTTTGTTAATTAGTAACCACTACAACCAGCAGGCAGGCCTGATTCGGAATTCTTATCTAAGTTATGCAATAAACTGGTCTGCTTCAACAACTAAAACTCCCTTGTCTTAGTACTTTAAATTCTTACCCTAAATGTGTTTAAGTCATGCTATTTATGTGCTTTACTTGAGGAGGTATATATGAGCCTCTTAGTTGCTTACATGTTTCCCCTAGTATGCAGTCCTACGTGTTTTGAATGTCGCCTTAGTCTTTTTACCTTTAAAAAACCTAAGAGTCAGCCTAAAATCCTCCCTCTTATAGGAATAACAGTCCTAAATTCCTCCGGGATTGATAGGAATGGGACAGGTAATAGCATGCAATAGAGGTCGAGACCAATCCGCGCTTTAATACCTTAACAGGGTGGGAAGGGTAGATATAGATATGATGACCGGTGCGCTAATACCACGTGTATCCCCTCTTCCGAGGAGTATCATACCGGGTATTGCATTGATGTGATCCATATTATAAATAAACCTAGGACCCCTCCCCCCTTTCCTTTTTATATTCTCAAGTATTTGTAGAACTGTGACTTCTTTTCAAAATTCACCTTTTAATAATTGTTCTTTCAAACTCTTATGTGTTTAAACCCAATTCCCCTACTATTTGAGCCTATACTTGTCTATATGCTAATTGTACAAAATTCACAAAACTATCTGGCCGGGAACCACACTAGTGGATCCTGAGGGGTGCCTAACACCTTCCCCTTAGGATAATTTCAAGCCCTTACCCTATCTCAGGTTATCAAACAAACTTGAATGAACCCTATAGGTGTCCTAATGCACCTTAAATCATTAGGTGGCGACTCTTCAAATGCAAAACCCAATTCCCAGAAGGAATGAGTTGTCCTATACCCAAAATGTCATAAACCCGATTTTTCGATGCAAAGACGGAAAAAGGGGGCGCGATAGCATGACGACTTTGCTGGGGATATTAGGCTTTTACCACTTCAGATTGTTCTTGTGAATTTGTACCCTCCCTTATGTGCAATTACTTGTTTAATTCCTTTAAGCATTTACTTTCTTTTCAAAAAGCAAAACGGACATATCTTCTTCGTTTCTTTCCTTTATTGCCGCTTTAAATTATGAAATTGTTGTATTTTATCGCTTCCTTAACGTGTAAATAAATTCCAACGTGCTTTTAATTGTTGCATAATCATGCTCAACATTATACTCCACTCGTGCCAAACAAATACCATCGCAACGCTTATAATGAGTGGTTGTGCTCTTCCTATATCATTACCCTCTAAATTCGAAAAGGCATATTTGCGGTAAAACCAGTCGATCAGCGGTGCAGTCGACAGTTCCGTGCCTTCCCCCTTGAGTTGTCCGCTCAAGGGTACCAGTCTAAAACCCCATAGAAACCTTACTCTGTTCAAATTGTGCATGCATCATGGTCAAACCTAGCCGGGTCAGTTATGTTGTCCATATAATGATCCTTTAATATAGCCTTGTCTAAAGTCCACTGGGTTTCCCTAAACCCAAACGGACATCACCACGTTCTGTGCACTTATTTGGAGAACTAAATGCTTCATGCTAATTGTTGGTATTAAAATAGTCGAGTCTGGTAGGGGTAAGGGCCTAACCTTATTTGTTTTGCAGAAATATGAGGCACGAAGTCCCCAGATTCGGCATAGTCACCAACATCCACCCAATACTGCTAAGCTGGTGGAAAGATATCTACTTTAGTGATCAAACTCTTGTCCGAAAATATTTGGGAAATCTACCATCTCTTCTGGAGATCCAACCTAACAACAAGATCATAGAAGCTGCCACACTGTTTTAGGATTCTGAAAAGGGCTGTATTCCACTTTGGGGACATTGAAATGACACCCTTGCTAGAGGAGATAGGACGATTGGCCGGTCTAGTGTGGTAAACTCTGGGTCTGCTGATGCCTGAGAACCATAAAGGTAGGGGTTTCCTCAAAATGATGGGTTTGAAGAAAAATCCAGAATTGACATGCCTGAAGGAATCCATACATCCCTTTTGACTATTTGTATGAAAGGTACGGTCACAGCAAATCCTACCGTACCTACCCTGATGAGTTTGCCATCACATCCTTGGGGAACATCCATCGTAGGGTTTTCGTCTTCATGTTTTGTTTCCTGGGCCTGATTACCCAATGAAGAAAGCAAGAATGCATACCAGGCTAGCTATGGTAACTAAGACCCTAATGGAGGGGATTGGTGGGCAACCATTCAGCATCGTGCCCATGATCATTGTAGACTTATATCGAGCCTTGGAAAAGTGTCAACGAGGAGCAAAGCACTTTGAAGGCTGCAATTTATTACTTCAACTCTGGCTCATGGAACATCTCCAAAGGGGCGAATACCAACAAGAGATTCAACGAAGGGACTGGGATGATTACATCGCTTTCCATCATCCAAAGTGAATGAATTACATCCCCAATATATTCGCTCAACTGGTGGATGCCAAAGGATGGGTTGAGCTATTTGATAATCTAACTGAGGAACGGGTCCAATGGATGTTCGAGTGGTTTCCGACCGAGGAATTCATCACCCGATCCAGATATGCACCTTTTCTGATACTAATCAGTCTGAGAGGAACATACCCTTACGTCCCTCTCTGAGTTATGAGGCAAGCAGGTAGGAAGCAGGTTATACCAAGGGTCGACAAGATGAGTCATTTCCGGGCTAACTTCCAGAATGATGATAGTCCTTACAAGTGCCAAGCTCAGCATATGTGGCACTGCAAGATCATAATGGGGAGAGATAACATCGAGCCAGATAGGTATCATGTTGGTTGCACTCCTTTTTACTCAGGTTGGTTGGAAGACAATCATGATGGTCTGGGCCAGCCAGGGTTTGCTCGAGGTTACAGGATTATAGATGAAAGGGCCGAGGCACAGGTCAAATACAACCAACTGCGCAAAAGGATCCGAGAATGAGAAAGCGAACACCGCGAGATACAAAAGTCCAACCAAAAGATGATTGAGGAATGGAAGGACATGGCTGTCAGTGCCAACAAGCGACTAAGATACTTGGAGTGAGGCATAGTGGAATTGGAGAGAAAGTTTCTCAAAAGGGTCGAAGACTGTCAAAATATTGAAGGAAGCGAAGGCGGACACCTAGCCAAAGCATACCAGTTGCTGGGACTTCGCGAGTTGGGGAAGTTGTTCGACGGAGCCAAGGATGCCGAATCTGGGGAAGGTCCTTCTGGGACCAAGTAGATAGGAGTTTATCTTTTCTCTTTATAAATGTAATAAGGCCAATGGCCATTAGTGACTTTTATTTCCTATTTATTTAGTATCAATTTGGGATTCGTCTTATTTTCTATCAATAAAATGAGGCATTTAGCATCCTAAGTTCTCCAAATCAACTTGTCGCTAGGCCTACCTCGGGCACAAAGAGGTCCCCAAATTAGGACATGTTTTACATTCACGCCCTATGTGTTTAAATATTGCAACACTTTTTATGATCCTCACTAACTTTGTTACCTTTTTATTTTTACTTTTTGTTTTATTATTCCCCTCCCCATGATTAGTTCGTGCACTCTGGAAACATCATCCTATTCCATGAGATCTAGGGGCCCTCCACCCACTCCTCATGTTAGTCCCATCAAAAACAAGAACAAAAGCAAGGTGGAAGATTTGAACAACGTCAGAAAGGAGAATCCAATTGAACGGGTAGAGGCCACTAATGGCCATAGTACTCAGGTTCCTAGGGAAAATGTGTCACAACTGGAATAGAAACTGTTGAAATTCCAAGAAGAGCTCGATCAGGTTCGGAATCTAGCAAGCCTGTCATTTTCCCTCAGCACCCCAGATTTCAACTTTTCCAACACTCAAAACCCTACACCTCCTCAAAATATCCCAAAGCAAAAGAATCATCCCGTTCCCCGCCATCATACTGTTCCACCAAAGACCCAATGCAACACCTGCCATACCCTAAACAATACTCCACTACTTATCCTAGAACCCTAAGACTCCACAAACGACCACTTTTACACCCACCATAACACCCCTATCTACGTGGAGACCATGCCACACTCCACCCAACCTATATCAAGCACACCTGAGTCTGATGAAAAGGATCTGCTTATTAGAAACCTGGCTGAGGAACTTAAGAAATTGACTAGTCGGATCTAGGGTGTTGAGGGAAGCAAGGGTATCGAAGGGCTGAACTATGAAGACCTCTGTATACAACCTGATGTCGAACTGCCAGAGGGTTACAAACCTCCTAAGTTCGAGATGTTTGATGGTACAGGTGATCTAAGGGTTCATTTGAGGACGTACTACGACAAGCTGGTTGGAGTAGGGAAAGACAAGAGAATTCACATGAAGCTGTTCATGAGGAGTCTGAAAGGAGATGTGTTGTCCTAGTACATTAGCCAAGATCTAAAGAAGTGGTCAAGCTGGGTAAGCATAGCGTCCGACTTTATGGACAGGTTCAGGTTTAACACAAAGAATGCACCGGATGTGTTCTATATTTAGAATCTAAAGAAAAAGCCTACAGAAACGTTTTGCGAGTATGCTACTCACTGGAGGTCCGAAGCTGCTAAGGTCAGACCTGCCTTAGAGGAGGAACAAATGAACAAATTCTTTGTCCGAGTCCAAGACCCACAATACTATGAACGACTAATGATGATTGGAAGCCACAAAATTTTCGACATTATCAAACTGGGTGAAAGAATTGAAGAGGGTATCAAAAGAGGTATGGTTACAAACTTTGAGGCCTTGCAAGCTACAAATAAGGCCTTACAGTCCGGTGGTGTGTCCAAGAAAAGGGACGTGGGGGCTGTAATGGTTGCACAAAGGACCAAATCCCCTATCAAATACCAAACTTACCCAACACCTCCACTCACATATCAGCCCACTCCGAACTACCAAGCACCCTCACCCTCCTATCAAGCTCCACCACACACTTATCAATCACCTCCACCTCCCACATATCAACCTACTTTACCTAGATATTCCCAACCTGCACTATGTTTACCAAACCTACAATGCTCAACCATCCCACTATCAATCACCTCCTGCATGCCAAAACTTCCCTAGACCCCGGCCTAATTTTGATCGCAGACCTCCAAAACAATATACGGCCATTGCTGAACCCATTGGCAGTTGTACGAGAGACTCAAATTTACTGGTTATGTCACCCACATCCCTACTGCGACCCTTGAGAACCCTTCTTAGTGGGTTAACCCAAACAAATCCTACGCATACCACTCCGGCATGAAAGGGCACACCATCAATGAATGTCGTTCCTTGAAAGACAAGATCCAAACTTTAATTGATAACAAGATTATTGTTGGCAAAGGAACCTACTCCAAATGTCTGCAACAACCCCCTGCCAGACCATAAGGGTGGAGGTATCCACATGATTGAAATAGAGGATGATTGGGATCCCGAGGGATCAATCGGGTTGATCACAGAAGGTGATGACCCAAAGAAGCCAATAGTTACTCTCAATCCAATCATAGTCCAGATTCAACCATCTGAGAATGCTGAGGTGTACTTGTCTGTACCACTTGAATTTGAAGCAACATCATCCGCTAAGACACCAGCACCAATTGAGGTCGAATTCGTGTCTCCGGCAAATGCACCCATACCGTTTGAAGTTGCAGTTTTACCACCCAAGGCACATGCTCCGTTCGGAGTAAGGATAGCCATGCCAATCTCGGTGGCAATGTCGACCATGACACCATTCCATACAAAGGTTGTACCTTGGGATTATACAGCCGAGGCGAGGAGGAAAGGCAAGATCATGTTCGAAGAGACTGTTGCAACACAGGGTATGACAAGAACTGGTAGAGTCTATACCCCTGAACATCTAGCTCAGTCGAGCAAGCAGACCTCCAACCTGCCACCCATCATCAAAATAGGTCCAGACAACCTTTGGAGAAAGATACAGGCCAAAGAATACTCGGTCATCGACCAGTTGAACAAAACACCAGCGCAAATCTCCATTCTTGCTTTGCTAAAAAATTCTGAGGCACACAAGAATGCTTTGCTAAAAGTGCTGAGTGAAGCATACGTACCAAGCAACATCACTGGCGGGGAAATGGATAACATGGTAGGACAAGTGCTGGAGAGCCATACGATCACCTTTCATGAGGACGAGCTGCCACCTGAAGGTTTGGGGAATAACAAGGCACTGCACATCACCGTGCAATACGAGGACTATTTTATTACCAGAATCCTGATCGATAGAGGTTCCAGTCTCAACATTTGTCCACTGGTAACACTCAAGAAGTTGGGTAAAGGACTGCACGAGACAAAGGATGGGGTAATCAATGTGAAAGCCTTCGATGGTTCTCAGAGGTCCACCATTGGCGAGATTGTTCTATGCTTGCAAATGGGACCGACATGGTTCGATATCGATTTCCAGGTGATAGACGTGCCAACATCTTACAACCTGCTGTTAGGATGGCCATGGATTCATGATACTGGGGCCGTAGCATCAACACTACATCAGGCAGTAAAATTCGAATGGAATCACCAATAGGTGATCATTCACAGCGACAATAGCAACCCTATATACAGTCTCTAAACCATTCCGGCAATCGAAGGAAGAAGGAAACTAGGTGGACAGACTTACCATCATATTGAACGGGTAAATGCTGTTGACAAGGACAAATGGTGGGATAACAAGATCGAGAGTATACTGAATTGGAGTGGGTACGAACCTGGCAAGGGGCTCGGCAAGAACCTCCAAGGAATCTCTAAGCCCATAAAACTCAAGAAGCATGGCTACTTTCGGTCTGGGATATGATTACACCTGGGAGGAGTTCAACAACTGGTCACCACCATGGCGTGGTCCTTACTATCCATTGGAGCAACCAATACCGCATTTGGAGCAGAGTTTCCAACAGGCCGACATTGTTTATGGGTCAGACGAAGAAGAAGCACTAGCAACGGTAAAGAACTTGTTCCTAGAAAATAATGACATGGACTGTTGTGTTGTTCTCGAGGAGGAGGGGAAGGAAGCCCTTCCATATAGGCTGTGAGTAGAGGGGCACGCCACAATAACTGGACTATCAGGACAACCAGAGCCCATCGAGCCTCGGGGTAGCACGGCTAAAACAAGCATCATGCACCGTTTTATTTACTAAATGATTTTCTTTTCGCATTTTTCAATTCCTGCAATAAGATCTCCAATGTTCAAAACAGTTATGCAATTTATCAAAGCATTATGACTTTTCTTATGAATCAACACTCATTGTTATTTTTCTCTCATTACTTTACTTATACAACATTACTATTACTTATCTTGATTAACCAACGTGCAATGAGACAACGCAACAAATGGACATTGATTAAGAGGAAGATGACATACCAGATGAGATTGTCAAAGAAGTTGAGAACTTTGAGAACAGACCTAAGTCCAACTTGGACGAGACATAAATTATTAACTTGGGAGATGCGAAAAATGTCAAGGAAACACGAATCAGCATTCACTTATCGTCATCAGAAAAGAAGGAATACACAAAATTTCTAAAGGAATATGAGGACATATTCGCCTGGTTGTATGATGACATGAATGGTCTAAGTACGTCTACTGTGGCTCATAAACTGCTAACCAGTCCAACGTGCCCATCGGTAAAGCAAAAGCTCAGAAAGTTCAAGCTTGATATGAGTTTGAAAATCAAGGAAGAAGTCACCAAGCAGGTCAAAGCTAAGGTTCTCAGGGTAGTAGAATACCCGGCATGGTTAGCCAATATTGTGCCAATACCAAAGAAGGATGGGAAGGTTAGAGTCTGCGTCAACTACCGGGACCTCAACGGGCCAGTCCGAAAGACGACTTCCCTTTGTCGAACATACACATCCTAATTGACAATTGTGCCAAGCATGAGCTACAGTAAGTTGTAGATTGTTTTGCGGGTTATCATCAGATCTGGATGGATGAAGAAGATGCTGAGAAAACGGCTTTCATTACACTGTGGGGAATGTATTGTTACAAGATGATGTTGTTCGGCCTGAAGAATGCAGGGGCCACCTACATGAAGGCCATGACTACCATTTTCCATGATATGATACACAAGGAGATTGAAGTATATGTAGATGATGTCATCATCAAGTCCAAGAAAGTCACTGATCACATGGAAGATTTGAGGAAGTTCTTCAATAGATTGCGAAGGTACAACCTGAAACTAAATCCCGCGAAATGCGCATTTGGGGTTCCTACTGGAAAATTGCTTGGGTTTATTGTGAGTCGCCGAGGAATAGAACTGGATCCATCAAAAGTCAAAGCTATTCAAGAATTGCCACCGCCAAAGAATAAGAAGGATGTGATGAGTTTCTTGGGAAGACTTAACTACATCAACCGGTTCATAGCACAGTCTACAGTTATCTGTGAACCAATCTTTAAGATGTTAAAGAGGGACGCTACTACCAAATGGACTGATGACTGCCAAAAAGCCTTCGACAGAATGAAGGAGTACTTGTCAGCACCACCAGTCTTGGTCCCGTCTGAGCCAGGTAGACCCTTATTACTCTACCTTGCAGTATTGGATGGAGCTTTTGGTTGCATTCCGGGGCAGCATGATGAAACAGGGAGGAAGGGGCAGGCCATCTATTATCTCAGTAAGAAGTTTACCCCGTACGAGGCCCGGTATTCTCTATTAGAGCGCACCTGATGTGCTTTAACTTGGGTATCTCAGAAGCTGAGGCACTACTTCTGTGCCTATACTACATATCTCATATAAAGGATAGATCCTTTTAAGTACATCTTTCAGAAGCCCATGCCCACTAGCAAGCTAGCCAAGTGGCAAATCCTGTTGAGTGAGTTCGACATTGTTTATGTAACTCAGAAAGCAGTCAAGGGACAAGCACTGGCAGACCACCTTGCTGATAATCTCGTGGATGGAGAATACGAACCCCTAAAAACGTACTTTCCTGATGAAAATGTATCATTCATAGGAGAAGACATTGCAGAACCCTATGACGGTTGGAGAATGTGTTTCGATGGAGCAACAAATTTCAAAGGAGTTGGCATAGGAGCAGTCCTAGTGTCAGAAACCGGTCAGCATTATCCGATGTCCGCCAAACTCAGGTTCCCATGCACCAACAACATGGCCGAGTATGAAACTTGCATCCTAGGGCTCAAAATGGCCATTGACATGAATGTTCAAGAGCTACTAGTAATTAGAGATTCAGATTTGCTTATACATCAGGTGCGAGAAGAATGGGCAACCAAAAACTCCAAGATACTCATGTATCTGCATCAGGTACAGGAATTGAGAAAGAGGTTCACGAAGACAGAGTTCCAACATGTTCCCAAAGTCTAGAATGAGTTCGCCGATGCATTGGCTACCCTATCATCTATGACAACATCCAGACAAAAATTTCATCGATCTCATTCCAATAAATATTCATGATCAGCCAGCTTACTGTGCCCATGTCAAAGAGGAAGCAGATGGAAAGCCTTGGTTTCATGATATCAAGGAATATTTGGCAAAAGAAGAGTACCCAGAGCCTGCAAATCCTACTAAAAAATGCACACTTCGGAGATTGTCTAACAATTTCTTTCACAGCGGAGGAATCCTGTATAGGAGGACTCCATATTTGGGATTACTAAGGTGTGTCGACGCAAAGGAAGCATCCAAGTTACTAGAGGAAATTCATGCTGGGACATGCGGTCCACATATAAACTGTTTTGTCTTAGCAAAGAAGATACTCCGGGCTGGTTACTTTTGGATGGCCATAGAAATGGACTGCATCCAGTATGTCCGGAAATGCCACCGTTGTCAGGTACATGCATACATGATAAAGGTACCTCCAAATGAGCTTAATGCAACAAGCTCACCATGGTCGTTCGCCTCCTGAGGAATGGATGTTATTGGACCGATCGAGCCTGTCGCTTCCAACGGGCACCAGTTTATCCTAGTAGCAATCGATTATTTCACCAAATGGGTCGAAGTAACATCTTATAGAGCAGTAACTAAGAAAGTCGTGGCAGAATTTGTCCGCGACCACATTGTTTGTCGATTCGGGATTCCAGAGTCGATCATTACTGATAATGGCTCCAACCTCAATAGTGACTTGATGAAAGCTATGTGTGAAACCTTCAAGATCAAACACAAGAATTCCACAGCCTACAAGCCTCAAATGAATGGGGCTATAGAAACCCCAAATAAGAATATTAAGAAGATATTGAGGAAAATGATAGAAAAACATAAACAGTGGCACGAGAAATTATCATTTGCTCTATTGGGGTATCGCACCATAGTCCGCACATCAACCGGGGCAACCCCTATATGCTGGTTTATGGTACAGAGGTTGTCATTCCCGCTGAAGTAGAAATTCTTTCCCTAAGGATCACACAAGAAGCTAAGCTCGATGACGCAGAGCGGGTAAAAAGTCGTTATGAGCAACTAGCCCTTATAGACGGAATGAGAATGAATGCAGTCTGCCATGGTCAACTCTACTAGAATAGAATGTCCAGAGCCTTAAACAAAAGAGTCAAGTCGAGACAGTTCACACCAGGGCAGCTGGTGTTACAGAAAATTTTTCCGCATCAAGAGGAAGTAAAAGGGAATTTCTTTCCCAACTGGTAGGGTCCATACATGGTTCACCAGGTTCTGACAGGAGGAGCCCTCATACTTGCAGAAATGAACGGAGAAGTCTGACCAAAGCTGATCAATTCAGATGCAGTCAAGCATTACTCTGTGTAATCTTTATTCTTTCATTATATGATGTAAATTGAACTACTCCTGACCTGATTACCGTTTAAGAGGGGATACGTAGGCAGCCCTATAGGTTCGGTCACAATTCAATAAAAATTTCATCTCCCCCCGCAATTGGAAACTGGGGCAGAATTTTGAGGAGGACCCTCAAAATTTCAAAGTAATTTCAGCCGATCGTCTCAAGCAACAGTCAGAAGCGTCAACCCATCAAACTGGGGTAGAATTTTGAGGAGGACCCTCAAAATTCCGTAGCAAGAAAGGTTGCAATGTCCCGAACCACGTCACAGTCGTCGGTTCATGAACTATTATGTCGTATTTTTACAAAATCATGCATATTACTGAAATTGCTTTGTTTAGAAACGCTACCCAAATGATACATACAGTATCACCAGATCAAAGTCGAACAGGTCAAGCAAAGCCAGCGGGGATACGAACTAACCTCCCCTTTTACAAAACTCACGATTTTTCTTTGGATGCAGGCACTTGGACTACGAAATCATCAAACATACCATACGCCCATGGGACAAACATTATTCCGGAATACAACTCTCAGAACCGTTGCACTTATCAACATTTGCTATCCGTACACACCAGTGATATTCCGTATGTCACAATGTCCCCAACAATCACAATGTTGCAATCTGCTATCAACTAAGAAAGCTCTACTACCATTTGCCATTTTATTTCTTGCATAAGGCTACCATTCTGCCTTCCGAGACTAAACGCTGTCTCCATATGCATTTTTTGCATTGCATAAGGCTACCATCTGCCTTCCGAGACTAAATGATGTCTCCATCTGCATTTTGCATTGCATAAGGCTACCATTCTAAGAAAGCATATTACCATTTTCCATTTTATTTCTTGCATAAGGCTACTATTCTACCTTCCAAGACTAAACGTTGTCTCCATCTGCATTTTCGCATTGCATAAGGCTACTATTCTGCCTTCCGAGACTAAACGATATCTCCATCTGCATTTCCGCATTGCATAAGGCTACTATTCCGCCTTTCGAGACTAAACGCTATCTCCATCTGCATTTTCGCATTACATAAGGCTACTATTCTGCCTTCCAAGATTAAGCTCTACCTCCACATGCATCTATATGGCTGAAAGATCGCCTCATACTGCATCTGCATGGGCTAAAAGATAGCCACATACTGCATCTGCATGGCTGAAAGATCGCCTCATACTACATCTGCATGGCTAAAATATCGCCTCATACTGCATCTCATGGGCTGAAAAATTGCCACATACTGCATCTCATGGGCTGAAAGGTCGCCAAATTATCCAAAGGCGTCATCGTTCGGAGGCATCATCTTCATAGCCCGAGAACACCATGTCATGGCCTGAGGACCCCTTTTAATCTTTTGCATATCATTATTCAAAGGCAACATGGTTCGGAGGCAACATCCTCATAGCCCGAGAGCATCATTTTATGGCTTGCGAATCCTTTATTGTACGCCTCATGGCCCAGGACGTTATGGTCTAAGGACGTCATCCTAACCGTCCGAAGACAACATCCATGGTCCGACAAGAATTTGCATCATGTTTAAATTTACGCGCGATATACGCTTGTATTGTTTCTAATTGCATGTAAACTGGCGAGCAACGGCCATCTCGGCAGGAGCGATCCCGCTACAGTTCCCACAGCCATGTCGAACCTAACCATTCCCACAAACCTGTCAATCACTCGGCCCTAGATATTGCGTTCGTTCTTGAAGAGTCTCTATCGGCATACTCCGCCGACGGATCCTGAACTACATGTGGCCTGATTCCTGTAAAACCAGGGACATGTAGGTAGCTTAGAAGCTAGGGTACAACCTGTCTTCTTCAAACCAGTTCGCTCGGTCAAAATTGGCCATCATATCTTTACTCCGACAACTCTTTCATCCTTGCCGGGTAAAGAGGAGCAGCTGTTGATACCCAATTTTTCTCTATATATTTTTTCAAAATGAAAAATAAATTCAAAATGGCATATATATATATATATATATATATATATATATATATATATATATGCATATGTGAGCATATCCAAGTGTTTTATCATTTTTCCATAATTTTTAAGGTTTTTAAATCAATTTATTTCCCTCTTTTATCCATAAAACCCCAATAATTATTTTCAAAATTATTATTTTGGTAATTCATTTATTAGACTTTCATATTTATGCTAGAATATAGTAAAGGTAATTTTTTCATATTTTTACAAATTTAGTTAGTATTTTTAAACTAAATTGTACATAATTGCAATATTAGCCTCTTTTAAGATTTAATTGCGTTTATATTCATAAAATCAAGTCCTATATTTTTAAATTTTTAATTATATGTTATGAATCATTTTATAGCTTTAAATTTATTTTCAGAAATTAATTTACTATTTTTTATAAAATGAATAGGGAAAATGGCTATTTAAAATCTAGCCAGATTGGCTTTCAATTTCAGCCTAAATTGAGCCCCAAATCAGACCCAATTTCCCAGACCAATTGCAACTCAAACCCGACCCCTAACCCAATTTAAACGACCCAACCCAGATTCCCCCCTTAATCCCTTTAATCCTAGCCGTTGATCATTTAGATTAACGGCCACTATTCGCCCTTCCATAATTAAACCCAAAAAACCCCTTACCCTACCTCATTCTTCACCAAACACCGCCCTTGAATACTTCTTCTCTCTCAACTCTCTCTGAAACCTCTCATGAACCCTAGCCACCGCCATCTAACCCCACCCTAATCCACCTCAACCCCTACTTAATCCATGGCCTCTCATGGTCATTCGAGACATGTATCAGCCTCCTATGGCTCCTGGGTGTTTGTTTCTGTGGTTTCATGGCCAGGCCTTGAAGGGATCAGGTCCAGTCCTTGCTTGACTTAAGTTCAGTGCCTTTCTCCAGCCATCCATGACCTTTCTCCGGCCATTCATGGCCTTTCAAGGCAGATCCTTGACTTTCCTGGTTAGATCGGAAACTTTCAAGGTCTTTCTCAACTTTTCTGTGTTTTTTGAAACCCTAATATTTAATATATTTCAACTTTCTTTCAGATCTACTTTAGATCTGTATTTGCTATGAATTTCTTAAGTGTTTTCTCGAAGGTTCTTCAACTTTTCTTTCAAAATGACTCTTCATTTTCTTCGATTAGGGTTTTTCTTAACCTCTCTTTTAAAAATCTCTTCTCTAATTCTTGATATTGTTTTATGATTTTACTATATGCAAACTACTTGTTATGCTTTCTTTCTACTTGAGTTGGCATGTTAAAACCCTAGTTCCCTTTTTGTCTCATCCGAGTCCTGAAACTGCATGTTTAAATGGGTACTTGTTCGATTAAGTTCTTCGTTCTTGCTTGACTTATTTGATTATGAGTTTTACCATCTTTTAAACTCGATTATTGTGGAAAATCCTAGGTCTTTTGGTCTGAGACTGCTAGTTTGAATATATACATGACTCGATTAAAGGTTCCTTGTTTCAGACTCTCTTTTCTTTTATGTGACTTATCTGATTCTGAGTTTCACTATCTTTTTAACTCGACTATTGTTGAAACCCTAACTTCTCAAAAGGTTTCCTCACTTGTTATTGTGAGACCTTTACTTGTTTTGACTCTCTTCTTCACTTTGGCTATACATGTGAGCCCTGACTATCTAACTTTGTTCACTACTGAATCCTATGCTTATTTCTGCTACTATTGTATGTTGTTTCTTCTGCCAATGTGCTTGGCCTCGCATGTCTGATGCTTCTGTTCACTCTATTTATATACTAAAGTGCAGAATCATATTTCTTCCTTGATTGATCTTGGTCTTGTGACTGATTTGAAAGGCTTTTCTTTTATGACCCCTAATTTCACTCGCCTGTTTAAAATTAATTGATTCCTTTCCCTTTACTGTGATGTTTTACCTTGCTGAATCCTTTCCCAAAATAAGCATATTTTTGTACTTAGACTTAATTGTTTACTGCATGCTTTTACTGCCCCTTTTATGGCAATAATCAATCTGTTTCCAATATGATTTTCCTTTCTTAATTAGACCTATTGTTACCCGTTAAATAGTGATTCCTTAATTAAAGGAAGTCACTTGTGGTAATTGATTCTGACTTGTGATTGTTTCCATGTTTGTGTTAAGACTTTACTTATTACCTTATTCTTCTTCTGTTTTTCAAAACTATAAACACCCACCCTCTTTTCTTTCAAAGGCACGCACAATTTGAGTTCAAGAACACACACTTCACTCAAAACTCTCTCTTTTCTCTTGCTACTTGTGCTACTGCTTTGTCTAGCCGATTGAAAGCCAAGGCTAGGCCGTGAAAATTCTCTTACCTTTTCTTTCTGCACTTTGCCTCTTTACTGGTATGTTCTAGTTAATTTTCAAGCATCAACAACAACATGTTTTTGTAATTGTTCCAACTTCTCTCATGTTTGTCTACTTCTGCTTATGTTTCTGCAATCAAGTTACATTACTAGCGTGTTGAAATGTGTTCCCTTTCCCTTTTAAATTAATGCTCTCTTATGTGTATGAATCCCCAAACCCCACATCCCCTCTTTGTGTTTGTGTTCTCTGGCTAGTTTGTGGGCATACCAGCATCATCTATTGTTGTGCATGTCCAAACCTGACTCTTCCTGGGGTCATATGCTTCATGCAATGTATTCCCAAAACCCCTGACCCCTTTATGCAACTGCTGATTCTGTGTAGTTTAAGCTTTACTACTATTGTTTTCAAATCACCATTACCCCTTACCATTCTCAACCCAGTTTTAAATAAATCTATATTTTTTCACTTCCACTATACTCTTAGGAACTAGGTTCTGCCCCTCTTGTGTGAGCCTTGCCTTAGGACCCTTGAGCTCCATCTGAACTTGGACACATAAGGGCTGGCCCTTCCATACTGCACTCATCTCTATCTGGTTATGCAAACCTGGGTGTAAGCACTGCCCGGGGTCTCTTGAGACCCTTAGGGAACTTTGATACACCCAGGTCTGAGAAACGCTTTGAAACAAGTGGTACTTGAGTTGGTTTATTCCATAACTCAGAGAGGAAGTCAGGAATCAGGCTTCCTATGGTTGTAACTTCTTTTTTGCATTTTTCTAATGTAATTCAGTCATTTCGGTCTGTAATAATTTGTAATAAATATTGGGGTTGGTTAGTGAAAAGGGATGGGTAATTATGCATGTTTAGCTATTAGAAGGGTAGAGAACATGCATATAGGATCTGTTATGTTTTAATTCAAGTTCTACATGCTCCACTTTCACGCAGATTGAGAACATGCCTATAGGATTTGTTTAATGAACTCTGCATGTTTTATTGCCACACTTAGACACCATTCCTATAGGATCTAAATGGCTATAATCAGACGTCATGTCTACAAGGTTAAAATCAGCTTCGAAATTAGTTGTCATGTCTATAAGATTAAAATCAGTATTTTTCATGGAAATCATGCCTATAGGAAGTTCAAGTAAGTCCTGACTGCTTCATTTCACGTTTAACTAGATATCATGTCTATATGAATTAAAAATTAGCAATAATAGAGATCATGCCTATAGAATCTGAAACCAGTCTAGTTTAAAAATCACTTTGACTCCTACTGTTCTGAATCAGTTTTAAACAACCTACTCCTTTTATTAATACGGTTTAGATAGCATGCCTATAGGATCCAAATCGCTCGTTTAAAACTGTCACTGCTTTGCTACATTCTGAATCAGTAATAGATATCATGCTTATAGGATGTCATCAATACACACTTAGGCAAGCCTTAGGTGATAACAACAAAACTGAATCTGCCTTTGTTAATTAGTAACCACTACAACCAGCAGGCAGGCCTGATTCGGAATTCTTATCTAAGTTATGTAATAAACTGGTCTGCTTCAACAACTAAAACTCCCATGTCTTAGTACTTTAAATTCTGACCCTAAATGTGTTTAAGTCATGCTATTTATGTGCTTTACTTGAGGAGGTATATATGAGCCTCTTAGTTGCTTACATGTTTCCCCTAGTATGCAGTCCTACGTGTTTTGAATGTCGTCTTAGTCTTTTTACCTTTAAAAAACCTAAGAGTCAGCCTAAAATCTTCCCTTTTATAGGAATAACAGTCCTAAATTCCTCCGGGACTGATAGGAATGAGACAGGTAATAGCATGCAATAGAGGTCGAGACCAATCCGCGCTTTAATACCTTAACAGGGTGGGAAGGGTAGATATAGATATGATGACCGGTGCGCTAATACCACGTGTATCCCCTCTTCTGAGGAGTATCATACTGGGTATTGCATTGATGTGATCCATATTATAAATAAACCTAGGACCCCTCCCCTCCTTTCCTTTTTATATTCTCAAGTATTTGTAGAACTGTGACTTCTTTTCAAAATTCACCTTTTAATAATTGTTCTTTCAAACTCTTATGTGTTTAAACCTAAATCCCCTACTATTTGAGCATGTACTTGTCTATATGCTAATTGTGCAAAATTCACAAAACTCTCTGGCCGAGAACTACACTAGTGGATCCTGAGGGGTGCCTAACACCTTCCCCTTAGGATAATTTCAAGTCCTTACCTTATCTCTAGTTATCAAACAAACTTAGAAATGAATCCTATAGGTGTCCTAATGCACCTTAAATCATTAGGCGGCGACTCTTCAAATGCAAAATCCAGTTCCCATAAGGAATGAGTTGTCCTATACCCAAAATTTCATAAACCTGATTTTTCGATGCAAAGAGGGAAAAAAGGGGCGCGACAATATGGTGTATTTTAGATTAGAGCAGTGTATTAATAAGACATTAATTATTTTTCTGGATAATCGACATTTTTTGCACCTCATAATGTTGATTATGGGGTCCTTAAGTTTCAGACATTATCCGACCCCAGTTTTCCTAGCTAAATTAAAGAGTTATTGTCTCCAAATGGTTTACAGCTTTTCAAGAAGACATGTTTTGGTTATTTGCTGTCAATTCCCAAAATATGTATGCAAAACCAAGCTATTCATCTTCTAATGAAGTATGGATTGAATGCATCTGGTTCTTCCTATTTTTCAACTGAGTTAAAGGGTCAGAGATTGAATTTTGGCTTGAGAGAGTTTGCGTTAATAACTGGTCTTAGATGTTTTACCCAAGTGACAGACTTTGGTTACACTCCGGATTATGACAGTAAGATAATGAGGAGTTATTTTCCAAACAAGGAAAAAGTGGAGAAGTCATACCTAAAACAGATTGTAACCAACAAAAGCTGGGTGAATGATGAGGACGCAGTCAAGTTATATATTCTATATCTCATAGAATTCTTCATCTGTCCTTCAGACAAAGACAATGTTGGGTTGGTAGACCATTTTAGGTTTTATTTGGTGGACTCCAGACAATATGCGACATACCCATGGGGTATTGAGTCTTACAGAAAGTTGATTGAATCAGTTAGGCATAGGCTCAATCCTTTTGTTCATTCAGTCGAGGATTCGCACTAGCTATGCAAGTATGGTTATATGAGTGTTTCTCTACCGTCAACACTGATATAGCTATAAGAGTTGCTAATTCAATCCCTCGCATACTTAACTGGTCAACTAGTAAGGACAAGATATGGTTAGCTGCAATTGAAGATAGAATGATCAAACCTGAATGGATTAAGGTAAATGGTTTTTATTTATGAATATACAATTTAATACAAATTATCTACAATTTGTATACACATTCTGTTTAGTCAAGCTAATTTATTTTTTTTGCATTCAGTTCACCAACATAACTGAAGCAACTGAAGAACTTTCTATGATATCTTTGCCTGATAAAGTTGAGTACATACTTGAAAAAGTTGAACACATTTCTGAGGATCCGAAAGTTGATGCTCCTCCATTGGAACCCAAAGAGTCAATTGGAAAAGAGGACAAGAAGTTTATTCTTAAACAAATTAGAAAATTAAAAGAAGGTCTTGAGAAGGTAACATGTATACATAAAATTGCATCTGTTTTTTAATGTATGTTAAAGCCATATTTTGAAGCTAACTCTCTATATTTTTAATATGTAGGTTGATTCAGATCTTGCATCTTTCAGGAAAGATGTCTTTGAAGAACTAGGTAGCCTTCGAGCGCTACTAAATGACTCTATCAAGTCTGTTTTGCAGGTGATAAACAGTCGAAATGATAACATTGATGCCAAGGTAATATTTTTCAGTTTATTCATTTAACAAAACTATTTCTGTCACCTCTAAGTTATATTGTTATTCATAAAATAGATATCCTAACTAATATAAAACTTTTAATTTGCTGGGAGTTCTACAAAAAATGCTTACCACCCAAAAGAAAAGAACAATCAATAATTTCAGTGCACTAGTGGAGAACCATTGCATGCCAGCAGCAACAAAACAGGTATATACAAAAATACATACATTTTATCTACAAATTAACTACAAGTTATCTACATCATACATACAACATATCTTCAAAATATCTTCAAATTATTTAGAATATATTTACAACATATCTACAATATACATACAATTAAATACAGTATATTTACACAGATCTACAGATTTATGTAGATCTCTATAATATACGTACATATCTCCTAAAAATGTCAAGCAACTACTATCCATTATAATTCAAATACTTTAATGAATAAATAGGGTATGTGAATGACATGGAAAATAATGAGAATCTTCCAGCACATGTTGATTTATATTCCCATTTTGAAGGTGCAGTTGATGAAAAAAATGCAGGCATGAAATTGTATTCAGAAATTTTTGCTTTCTGTTTCAATTTTTTTACTATTCTATTAAGCTAGATATACTAAATGTAACAGTGAGGGAATATATGCACGCACAATCTCCAATTCACGGAGTCACAATAACAATTCAAGGAGAATAGAAGAATGAGGAAGATGCGAATGTAGGTGAAGAAGCCGAGTATGTAAATGTAGGTGATTCGGACGATTCCAGAGGTGAGAAGAAGGAGGTTACACTTGATGATTTTGAGCTGCCAGATAACTTCTCCCAGTTGGTTAAGTTCGACGAGCCTAACCAAGATGAAACAACACCTGTGCATCAAGGTAGAACAAGGCAGCCTGGAAAGCATGCCCGATCACCATTTCTCCTTTTATACAGTTCTGGTGGCAGCACTTCGGTTGGACCTCTAATTTTTCATCTGAAGCACCCATTTACTACTGTTATTGGTCAAGATGCTAATCCTGAGTTGTTGGAAGAATTCAGCAAGTGGTTATACTTTGGTACCGACAAAGCTTTAAAGAGGTTTGTTTTCACAATTTGACCCTTTGATTCCAGTATTCATCTTTTAGATATCTACTTTATTCAACAAATTTATTTTAATTTCTATTTGTTTAAATAGGAGGAAGGCTCTATATTCTATAAAGGATAACCAAATTAAGCCATGGTTTGATCTTGGAGTGGAAAAGCTTGATAAGAAGGAGTGGTTATATAATATAGCACACCCCGACCAAGTCCTCAATCACACGGTAAACTCATACTCAAAATATGTAGTTATTTTGTTGAATTGTTTCTTTATTTGTAACTATAACACTGTTATAGTGCCATCTCCAGTATATGTAGTTATTGTGTAGATATATTGGAGATATTCTGTATAAATGCTTAACATCAAACTGAATTGTAGGTATATTGTAGATGTTTTGTAGATATTTTGTATTAATACCTAATATCAAATGGAATTGTACTTAGTTTGTATATATATTGTAGAAACTTTGTAATAATGATTAAAATAAATAAAATTGTAGTTTTTCTGTGGATATTCTGTAGATAATTTATAATACCGATTTAAAACAAAACGTGATTGCAGTTATTTTGTAGATTTTTTATAGATAATTACCAAAAGTAATAAATTAAATGCAATCTGTTTTTGTTGCAGCACATTGATGTTATAATGTACTACTTGAGGAAAAGAGGAAAGTATGGACCCCACAACAAGATAAGGTTTACCACCACTGATTGTATGTTCAAGACTAGAATTGAACAAATTTATAATAAGTTAATCAATTCTCCTCAAGAAAAGAAGTTTGTTGTTGTCAAACCCCAGGACGTCGTAGCAGAATACATATTGGGGTACAGATTACTCGCAAATATTGCATGGGATCAAGTTGATTATGTGATCATGCCCGTCAACATTGTAGAAAAATTGCACTGGGTGTTGGTTGTTTTTGACATTGCTGATAGGGTTCTTTATGTGTATGATTCTATGGTCTCTTCACATAATCACTCTATTGTTGAATCTGTAGTCACCAAGTTTTATGTTATGATCCCCCTTTACTTGTCATGCACCGGTTTTTATGGCAAGCGTTCAGACATCAACTTCAAGAACACAAAGGCATACATTGAAAAATCTGTTACCGACCCTATAGACATTCAATGGATAGTCGGAGAGATACCACAGCAAAAAGAAGGATCACTGTATGAAAAATCTTATTTCTTTCTATTTATTTAACATTTTTTTGTTCATTGTTTGCTAAATATTGACACTTTTTTATTTTTGCAGCGACTATGGTGTATATGTTGCTGCCTTTGCAGAGTATGTCAGCATTGGATACCTAGCAGTTCCTGCGGATGACCTTTCTGATATTGATCAACATCGTAGATGCTATGGCGTGCTACTGTGGGACTACGCTATGAAGAAACAAGAGAATGGTGTAATTAGTGAAAGTAAGGTGACTGGCAGATTAGAAAGGAAAAAAGGCGCACCAGTTGTGAACGAAAAAACACAAGTCTTGAGGAAGAAGAATTAGTTGCAATTTTTTGTATGGAACTTGTAGTTAAATTGTGTAGTTGCAACTAGATTTGTAGAAAAATAGTAGACAAGTTTATGAACAAGATTGTTGAAGTTTAATTGTAGCATATTTGTGCTACAATTATTTTGCCCTTTGTTTTTCTTATTTTATCTAGTATACTAGTTCAATCAATGGTGAAACATTCTGTTATTTTAATATTCACTTGTTGAAAGTAAACAGTACTTGATCTAATTATTGTTACTGGTTAACTCCTTTTCAACTTAATTATTATGTAGTTACTCTGTCAACTCCAGATTATGTAATTATTTTGTAGTTTTTTTATAGATAACTTGTAGAAGGACAAGAACAACTATCGATGGGCGCTGGAGATAATAAAACAACAGTGTACTACATATATACAAATCATTCACAAACCAATCAAGCTATGAAAGTATTAAATCAATACAAAATACTAATTAAACAAAACAATTTCAAACTAACTACATTAAGAGTCGAAGATGCCTCAACAATTACACATCAAATATAATTCTCCTTAACTCATCAACAATTTTTATGGAAAATTCAGTTTACTACATAAAATTTTATTTCTTTTTGGGAGCATTCTTGCAAGATCTTTTGTTATGCCCTTCTACTCCACAGTTGCCACATGAAACCTTGTACTTCTTTGAATTTACTTCATCATATGTTTTGTATCTTTGTTTTTTGAGGTCTTCCTGGCTGTGTTTTCCCACCTGAAGGAGGATTTACAACTTCTTCAGTTATATGTTGTGGCACATTCCATTTGGTTTCATCAGGTTGGGGATTTACTGGTATTTTATAAGTACGCAAGAGGTTCTCCCTTGTGTAATAAGAAGAACAATATTGTTCAAAAGACTCATCCCTGTGTCTTAAAGCAGCCAAAGCATGTGGACAAGGAAATTCATCAAGCTGAAATTGCCCAAAACTACATCTCTTGTTTTCAAGACAAACAATATAGGCCCAGGTCCCAGCAGTAAAGCAACAGGCCATAGGGAACCAGTCTGAGGTTCCCGAGCACAGTGAGGACCCAGGGACCACTCAGGAGCCCATCCAAGAAGACGGGCCATAGGGATCTCTATATCCTTTTCCCTTTTTCTTTTTGGTGCATATTTAGTTTAGTTGGCATTGGGGACAATGCCAGCTTTCATTTGAGGGGGTAGGCCCTACTTTTATGGATTTGGATTATTGTACATATTTGATAGTTTTTAGGCTTTCTTTAATTTTCATCTTTGGTTTGTATATAATTTTAACATTTTGTTACATTTTGCATACTTTTATTTTACTTTGGGTTTGTATATAAAGTTATGTTACATTGTACATATTCATCCCTTCTATTGTATATTCGACAAATCCCCTCTTGTATATATTCATTTTACTTTCCGCAATTTTTCGTTCTTAGCTTCTTATTTATATTCATAGCTTCTTGTTTTGAAAGTTTGCAATAAGCCTTTGGTTTTCTTAATGCCACGGTTCTTTCCAAAGGTGGATTTGGTGTGAACCGGGTGGCTCTTCCCAATGATGGATGGCGTAACAAGTTGGTGTGAACCGGGTGACTCTTCCCAATGATGGATGGCGTGACAACCTTCTTAAGGGTTTGAGTCCGTTTTTCTTTTTGTTTTTAGTAGTTAGTGGTTAAGGGTGCCTCAAGCAAAGCTTCACTTGGGCCTAGCACATTTGCCTTTGATCTTATGGTAAAAACAAATTGTTGTGTTTAGGATGGTGAAAGTCGTGACTTTGAGACTCTTGTGTTGACCGATAATCATCAAGTAGTTTTTCGGGACCATTATATCCTCAAATCTTATCTAAGGTCATTGTGGGCCCCCGACTCTTTGTCTTTAGCAATCCCATAGCTTGTGTGGTGAGAAATTGCATTGCAAGTCCAAGTCCCGAGCCATTGGTCTAGAACTTGCCCTGAATGTTTGTTGAGGCGAATCCTAAGTGAATTTTGACTTGAGACATGATTATAGGCTCTCCTTGGTCCAAATTATAGCTTGACCACTTCCATAACCTACCAATAATAAGATCCCTAGTCAACCCTTTTGAGCCTTAGACCTTCTTTTCTTCAACGAACCATGATACAAGCCTTTACCCGTTCTAAAAGATACCCCCTCTTGGCACCTGATCTTTCCTTTAGCACATGGCAAAAGTATAAGTTTGGGGGGAGAGACGAGGATGGCAAAAAAGTGGTAAAAAGGTACAAAATGAAGAAAAAGAAAGGCAATGAAAAAGAAAGAAAAGCAAAAAGACAAAAAGAATGCTCAAAGTAGAATTGAATAAAAAGGGATTCAAGAAAAGCAAAGAATGAAAGGTGTGGAAAGTTGAGAAAGGAGAAAAGATTTGAAATGTATAAGAAAGAGTGACAGTGTGTCTCTCTATCCCCTTAGAAAGAAGTGAAAAGACTCAAAAAGTCAAATGAATTTGAGCCAAAATGAAACAAAAGAAGTGCTTAAGGGAATATGGAACCTACTTAGACCAAACATTACCTACCCTAAACCAAAAGCCTTCACCATGTCTCCATAAAAGCCCTATATGATCTTGAGTTGAATGAAACTTACATTAGTGGTGACTCACATAAGGGGCAAGCATATGGTACTTAGAGCCAGACTTGTGACTTTTCCTTGAGAGAGATGAGTGATTTTCCATTAATCTCGTTCTGAGTGCCACTATTCTAAAGGTGAGGTTTGCTTAAGGAGAGTTGAGGATGTATGAGTTTGGGTTCCACAATGACCAAAGTAATAGAAAGAGTTCTTTGATGTGTTGAGTCAACTCTTGATGCTTTTGTGTCGCACTTAATCCATAGTGTTTCAAAGAGTAAATGTTGTTAATGATTTATTTGTATTGAAGGAAATTGTTAGTCCCAATTGATACTAGATGAGGTTACTTTAGGACATCTGCATTTTCTGGGATTTTCACTTGAGGGGTGAGTCTTATTTTGTTTGCTTGAGAATAAGCAAAAGCTTAAGTTTGGGGGAGTTGATAACTAGGGATTTTGCTACATTTTATACTCCTTCTTGCTTATGTTTTGATTACAAATGTATACAAAATAGTCCCAAAGGCTCACAAGTTGTGCTTGATTGCAGGTTTGATCAACAAGGTGACAAGATGTCAAAGATCAGCTCAAAAGGAGTGAAACTTGCACAAGTATCAAGACAAGACATAGCTCAGACAAAACAAGGCCAGTGCGGCCGCACACCATTCTGTGCGGTCCGCACAAGTGAGGTTCAGAGAGTATGATATTCCGGAAAAAAGGGCAATGTGGCCGCACTAGCACTGGGATCAATGTGGCCACACTCGATTTAGTGCGGTCTGCAGTAAGAAGGATCAGAGAGTTGCTAGTTTCGAGTTTCAAGCCAATGCGGTCCGCGCTCCATTTCATGCGGACTGCACTAGAAGCCTCTGCGGTCTCACTCCATTCTGTGTGATCCGCATTGCCTGAGTTCAGAGAGATGGATTTTTATGTCAAGAGCTTTAGTGCGGCCGCACGTGATTTTGTGCGGTCCGCACTAGCCCCTCAGGGGTATTTTTGTCCAGATTTTTCAACTTAGTATAAATAGTTTTTTCCCCCATTTTTAGGTTATCAAATAGTTTTAGTTAGGAGCTGCGCTCGTGGGTTTGAATATTTTGGTCAATTTTATCTACATTTCAACATTGAATCTTCTTGTTTATCTTAGTAATTAATTAATATGAGTTGTTCTTCATCTATTTCTTGCTTTTCTTCTTTAATTATGAGTAGCTAAACCCATAAGCTAGGGTTGTGGCTCAACCCTAGTGTGGGTAATTGATGGGTCTTGTGTTTTAGGGCTAGATTGACTATGGGTGTTTGATATTTGGGCTAATTTCATGTTTAATTGCTGAATTAGTAGTAGCAAGCGCTAGTTTGTGTTTAGTTGACTTGATCTCTTCTTGAGAAAGAGAACTTGAGTCTCTGAAATTGGTCCAACAAGGAATTGGGCGTACTCAAGAGATTGATAGCCCCAATTAAAGGGTTAAACCTCGAGAGAGTAATACCCGACTTGAACCTTGATTGTTTGTGCAAATTTGCATACCCAATTGGTCTTGAGAAAGTCAATTCGGGCAAAATCACTTGAACCACCGAGAGGTATAGAGTGGGTAAAATCGTGCAACGGTTATATCTTACTCCCCAAATATGTCTATCATGCCTTAGACTCAAGTATCTGTCAATTGACCACCTAGGCGAAAGTCACTACTCTAGTACCTTTTAAACCATTTGAACAACCCACAACATTTTACTCTTAGCTTATTCTAGTTTAATTTACCATTGTAGTTTGGTAAAAGTAGAAGTAAAACAAAAACCCAAAAATGTTTAGAAGTGTAATTTGGAACACATACCCAACTCTAAATTAGATAGATACCCGACTCCAACATCTATCTCTCTGTGAAAATCGATCCTGAACCTAAATCGGGTAAAAGCTGCTTCGACCCTCTCTCGCTACTCAATAGTAGTGCAGGGTAGGCTTCTATCAACGACCAACAATGGAAGAAAAAACCCCAAAATTGCGGACAAGATGAGTATTTAAACATTCTGCCCAGGCTTTAGATCCTTCTTCGTGAATGCTGTCAACGCCTTGCATTCGCGAAGCACAAAATGAATTTGACCAAAAATCCTCTTACGAGAACGCGACATGCCCATCGCGAATGCAATGGTTCCTCAGACTTACTCTTTGCGAACGCACTCCCTCTCTCGCGAACGCGATGAACAACTCAACTTCAAACCCAGCTGACCAATTTCTTCTACGCGAACACATAGCCTTCCTCATGAATGCGAAGGCTTAAATTCCACCTTCCTCAACTGACCCTTCACGAACACGATGGTCCACTCGTGAATGCGAAGAGTAAAATACCTGCAACAGCTGAAACTAAAAGCTGCAATTTTCTTCAACTTAAACTGATCTGTTCAACCCTCCGAAACTCACCCGAGGCCCTCAGGACCTCAATCAAAGGCACCAACATATCCCAAACCTTATTCAAACTTGTACCAATATTCAAAACACCTCAAACAACATCAAATCAACCAAAATACATCAGATTCAAACCTAAGTTTCCAAAATCTTATAAATTCCGCTTTGATAAAAAACCCAACCAAACCACGTCTGAATGACCTAAAATTTTGTACACACATCCCAAATGACACAACGGAGCTACTGCAACTCTCGAAATTCCATTCCAACCCCTATATCAAAATCTCTCCTACCAACCAGAAATCGCCAAAATATCAACTTCGTCAATTCAAGCCTAAATCTACTTTGAACCTCCAAAATTCATTCTGATTGCGCTCCAAAGTCCCAAATCACCTCCCGAAGCTATCCGAACCATCGGAACTCATATTCGAGCCCTCTAACACATAAGTCAACATCCGATTGACTTTTCCAACTTAAGCTTCCTCAAAAGAGAGTAAGTGTCTCAAACCTTACCAAAATCATTCCGGATTCGATCCGGCCAACCCGATACAACATAATACGGATAAACAAAGTATAAAGAAGCAAAAGTAGGGAAAACGGAGTGATAACTCATGGGAGGACTGACCGGGTCATCACAATGTGTTGGTGAAAATTGTACATGGCACTTCAAGGCAACTAGCATAAATGATTTTGCAATATTCAGGGTTAGAAAATTCAACAACTTGCACACATACTCTTTGATGGATAGTACATTCATACAACGCAAACCTACTGCCATGGTAGTTGGTAGCATGGTTATTCCAAAATATGCTGATCCTAAGACAATTTACACACCAAAAGACATACAAACTGATATGTTGTCTGAACACGGCGTGAACTTAACATACATACAAGCTTGGAGAGCAAAGGAAAATGCTTTGGAGTTTTTGAGAGGTCATCCTGCTGAATCCTACAGCAAATTGCCTAGTTATTTGTATATTCTGGAGAAGACTTATTCGAGGCCTGTAGTTAAATTGAAGAAGACGGATGATGACTGCTTCTTGTATGCATTTGTTGCGATTTGTACATCAATCAGTGGTTGGGAATATTGTAGGCCAGTTGTAGTAGTTGATGGGACCTTCTTAAAGTCAGCATACAGGGGAATAATGCTTACAGCTAGTACAATGGATGCATTAGATATTATAGTTTTATTGTAGAAATATTATAGCTTGTCTGTTTTTTAGAGTACTTCTAGATTTATTGTAGATATATTGTTGAAAAGTTGTAGTTTGTATGTATATGTCTTCCTCTGCATTTTTCATGCAACCAATTAATTGCTTTTTACCACATAATGTAGGTACCATATTACCATTGGCATATGCTATTGTTGATTCAGAGAATGATGCATCATGGAAGTGGTTTTTTAGCAATTCAAACATGCATATGGTGAAAGACCAAATATGTGTGTTGTTTTGGATCGGAATGAGAGTATCTTGAAGGCAACATCTATTGTTTATCCCGGCATGCCACATTATTCTTGCATGTGGTATATTTGGACAAATATAAGGGCAAAGTTCAAGAAGGGTAATCTAAAGTTAAGCGAATTGTACTTTGCCGTGGCACGATCATACACGCTTGATGAATTTAATGAAAGGATGTCAAAGATTAAAGAGATTGACCCGCGTGTTAAAGCATACTTATACGATATTGGCTATCATAGATGGTCTCGAGTACATGCTACGGTAAATAGAACTTGGACTATGACATCAAATATTGCTGAGTCGTTGAATGCTGTAACAAAAGATGCAAGAGAGCTGCCGATAGTAGAACTATTAGAGTATATGCAGACTCTTCTTGAACGTTGGACTAATGAAAAGTTATTTAAAGCAAATGGTACATTCACATACCTTGGGTTTAAATTCAACAAAGAGTTGGACAACAGAATATTGTCGCACAAGCTTAGAGTAAGATCTGATCATTTATTGCATCCTAGACAAGCTCCTGAGGTGCATCTTGTGACTGACTAGAGGAGGCCTCCAGTAGGTCTGCCAACTGGATGACTACATCATCCGCTCTGGGAATCATCCTCTTCCTCTTGGGAGGCCTCTGGGACTGCTCGGGATAGGGACGAGCTGATGGTACTGGGTCCTATAGCAATAAGTCCAAAGGCAGATGATCTGCCTTCATCCTGTCAACATCAACCCTCAGCGTCTTTACGGACTCCTTGGAAGCCCGCGTCTTCCTCAACTTCTTGTGCTCCTTAGCAAGCTCCTTGAGAGCCTTGCTGTGTGAATCAACTACATATGTGAGCACCTTCTGAGTGTCGAAGATTTTCTTTTGGTTGGGTAGAATCTCTTTGAGGGCATCCTCTATGGACTGTGGGACCTGTGGAGGCGGAGGTGCCGACTGAGCCTCAACTGTAGTAGTGAGGATAGACAACTTGGATGACGTTGTCTGCATCCAGTTGTTGAAACTGAGAAGAGCCTAGCTCAGTCGATGTGCAGTCACTAAATAAGCTCGGGAAGAGGGTATCTCTGGGTCAGCTGAAGTGGATGGGCCAAGAGGAATGTCTGTATAGGTGGAGGCAGGCTGAGCAGGAGCCACTACCACAACTGGCTCTTCAGACTGGGCAGTTGGAGCAGTAGCTGTTCCCTTAAAGTTCTTGCTCTTTGGGTTGTCATCCTCCTACATGTTGTACCAAGAGAATGGGGCCCTCGTTTTGACCTTGATATCAAATGGCCTCTTTTCAACTTTGAGGTCTCTGAAGTACATAGTCAAGAAGCTGGGGAAAGGGTAGTTTCTGTCATGCTCATTGCCTACAAGTGTGATTACCCTAGACATTACATTTCCCACATTGATCGGGTACCCCGCCATGATTGAAGCCACCAAAACAGCCTGGTGAAGAGGGAGGGAGTTGTCATGAGTAGTGGGGTCCAGTCTTCTACACACAAAAGTTTCCCACCCCTTTGCCTCGAAGTTCAAACTTCTTCTCAGAATCTTGATGCATGCATTCAACCAATCGGGGGTGGTACCTGGGATTGCCAAATACTGTGCCAACCATGGGTGGACCTCCTCGCCCATTTCCATCTTCGCCATAAATAGTGCATCCTCCTCCTCATCAAAGCCAAGGTAGTCATTTATTGTTTTCCCATCAAACATCACCTTCAGATTTCGCACCTTGGTCACTTTTGTGCCCTTTTTGATGTGGGAAACGTTGGTGCGGAATTCATTGACCAAGTGCTCATTAGCATCTATACATTCACCTAAAAAGTACTCCCAGTTAACTCTCTTTCTAAACTGCCTCCTCACATTGGGGTTGTGAGGCAGTAAGTCCCTATCCACAAAGCTCCTCTCCGGGATTAATTTCCTCACCGACCACCATTCCCTAAACTTGTGATAAGCTACATCACTGACAAATCGGTCTCGCCACACTTCCGGTTTCCTAGTTCTCGCAACCCCACCAACCTGAGGTTCACCACCTTCTCCTACTTGTCCTTCTCTTCCTACCTCCTCATCGTCTCCTACTGCACCCTCTCCGGATAATGAAGCTGTGGGAGAGGTGGAGTATTCATCCCCACCACCTTCAGTTGAGCCCTCAGACGACCCAGAAGATACATTTACTGATGCTTGGGCAGCGGGGGAAGTGGGAGGAGTGTCTCTTAGTCTATTTCTCTCCAGCCAGTTAGGGTTGTACTCTGGGATTGAGTTTGAAGATATCTCCCTGGAGGGCTCATACTCACTCCCAAACATGTCAATGGCCCTATCAGTAGCTTTAATCACCTTCCTCATGTTTTTAATGTATTACTGGGCTTGAACAGTCAATCTTACCATTTTTGTTTCCCTCCCCGGGAGGATTCTCCTTTACCTGGTTGTTTAGAGCCCTTCCCCTTTGTTTCACCATTGTCTGCAAACAAGTTCAGGTATGCTCTGTTAGTATCAGTAGATTCAATTAAGTTCACAGTTGCAGAAGAATAAAAGTTGTAGACAGTTGCAGAAATCACACAGTACGGACCGCAAAAAATGGTGTGCGGCCGCACAGAGGCCAATGCGATCTGCACAAAGGTGGGGTTCAGACTACCCACTCTCTGAACAATTGCTCTGCGGACCGTACAAAAAGGCAATGCGGTCCACATTGAGGCACCGCGGACCGCACTAAATGCAATGCGGCCGCGGTCCTCGAAGATCAGGCTTCAGGACTTTCAGCAATGCAGTCCGCACAAAATGTTATTGCGGACCGCACAAGAGCATTGCGGACCGCACAAAAACCACTACGGTCTATACTGAGTGCCCAGTTGCGGCACTAACTTAGGATTCAAAATAATTTGCTTTTAAGTCCAATATTTCACCTTAGTAAGGTTCTTAAGTGATTGCCCATTGTTTTAAACCACCTAATTCTACTTTAATCAAAGAATTAATTACCTTAACCTAACCAATTGAAGAAAATACAGGAATACTAGAATAAAAGACAAGAAAAACAAAAAGTTGAGGAGAATAACAAAATTAAAGCAATTAAAAAGAAGTTAAGTTACCAGTTGTGAGATGAAATGAAGATTAATGAATCCAAGCAATTGATTACGAGCAACAGGGGTGACAAACAGTGCTTTAAGAGTTCTGAGAGTTCAAACATCGAAAAGTGTAAAAGGAGGGCCTCAGGCCCTGTTTATAGAAAAGGACCTGGGGCCCAGCTTACCAACCCAATGCGGACCACCCAAAATGGACTGCGGACCGCACAAAATGGACTGTGGTCCGCATTACACAGCATGCTTCAAGTTTGAGAAGGCAACTCACTGTCATCCCCACAAAATGTCATGCGGCCGCAGTGGTCCACCGCGGACCACACAAAATGTAATGCGGCCGCGGTTGAAAACTTCAGAGAGTTGTACATTTCATCCTTCATCAATACGGTCCGCACTAAATGTAGTACGTCCGCATTGAAAACTTCAGAGACCTGACACTTTTTCCACTATATCCTGCACTGCATCAACACAATCCTGTAGCATCTCACAACCAGTTAGGCCAAAAATAAATCCTATACTACCATGAAAATCAAAGAAAAACAAGAAGAAAAATACATGGGTTGCCTCCCAAGAAGCGCCAGATTTAACGTCGCGGCACGACGCAGGTTCCATCAAATCATTTGAGATGAAGAAGTGCCACTACATGGCTGTCATCAATTTTTCCCAAGTAATGCTTGACCCTATGCCCATTCACTCTAAAAACTTCCCCATTTTTGTTCTTTAAATCAAGAGCACCAAACGGGGTCACACACACCACTTCAAAAGGTCCACTCCATTTTGATTTAAGCTTTCCTGGAAACAGACGTAACCGAGAGTTGAACAAGAGAACAAAATCACCAACTTTGAACTCCTTGCTACGAGCATATTTATCATGAAGGTACTTCATCTTGTCCTTGTACAAGGACGAACTGGAGTAGGCATGGAATCAGAATTCATCAAGTTCATTAAGCTAATCCACACGAAGATTAGCTACAACATCCCATTCAAGATTTAGCTTCCTCAAAGCCCACATGGCCTTGTGCTCTAACTCGATCGGTAGATGGCAAGCTTTCCCACACACCAACCGATACGAAGACATTCCAATCGGAGTCTTGTAAGCAGTCCTATAAGCCCATAGAGCGTCATCCAACTTCTTTGACCAATCAGTCCTATTTGCATTGACCATCTTTGACAATATGTTTTTGATTTCCCTGTTAGAGACTTCAACTTGACCACTTGCTTGAGGATGATAGGGAGTAGAAACTTTGTGATTGACACCATACTTTGAAAGCAAAGTGTCAAAAGCTCTATTGCAAAAATGAGACCCCCCATCACTTATGATTGCACAAAGAGTACCAAACCTTGTAAAGATGCTCTTCTTGAGAAATGCAACAACACTCTGGTCCTCATTGTTGGGTAAAGCCACGGCTTCGACCCACTTTGAAACATAGTCCACCGCCACAAGAATGTATGTTTTCCCATACAAGCCAACAAACGGGCCCATAAAGTCAATGCCCCATACGTCAAAAATATCAACTTCAAGGATGGTATTGAGAGGCATCTCACCTTTCTTCGAAATTCCACCCGCTCTTTGATATTCATCACACCTCTTTACAAGTTCACTTGCATCTTTGTACAAAGTTGGCCAATAAAACCCACAACTAAGAACTTTGGAGGCCGTCCTCGCCCCGCCATGATTGCCACCATAGAGAGAGGAATGAGAAGCCTCCAAGATACTCAATTGCTCTTCCTCCAGGACACACCTTCGGATCACACCATCCGTGCAAATCTTGAACAAGTATGGCTCATCCTAATAGAAATCTAAACTATCCCGCTTGAGCTTCTTCCTTTGGTTAGAAGAGAGCTCACACGGGATTATACCAGTCACAAGGAAATTAGCAATATCGACAAACCATGGCATATCATTCATCGACACCGAAAGGAGTTGTTTGTCAGGAAATGAATCATTGATCTCTAGGCTGTCACGAGGCCTCCCCTCCTCCTCTAAGCGGGACAAGTGGTCCTCCACTTGGTTCTTACTACCCTTCCGGTCCACAATCTCCAAATCAAACTCTTGAAGTAACAAGACCCATCGCATCAGTCTAGCTTTGGAATCCTTCTTCGTCATCAAGAACCGGAGTGTGGCATGGTCGGTATGAATAATAACCTTAGCACCCATAAGATACGGTCGGAATTTTTCCATTGCGAACACAATAGCCAAAAGTTCTTTCTCGGACACCGTGTAGTTCACTTTAGCATCATTCATTGTCTTGCTCGCATAGTACACCGGATGAAATATTTTGTTGACTCTTTGACCCAAAACTGCCCCAACCGCAACATCGCTCGCATCACACATGAGATCAAAGGGCAAGCTCCAATTAGGTACGGTAATGATAGGAGTGGTAGTCAACTTATGCTTGAGAAGTTCAAAGGCTTGCATACATTTTTCATCAAACACGAACTTAGCATCTTTTTCCAACAACTTGCACAAGGGATTCACTACCTTCGAAAAGTCTTTGATAAATCTCCGGTAGAACCCCGCATGCCCAAGAAAACTTCGGACTCCCTTGACAGATGAAGGGGGAGGGAGCCTAGAAATCATATCAATTTTTGCTTAGTCTACCTCAATGCCATGCTTTGAAATTTTATGCCCAAGAACTATGCCCTCTTCCACCATAAAGTGGCATTTCTCCCAATTGATAACAAGATTGGTTTCTTCACAACGGGCCAAGACCCTATCAAGATTTTTCAAGCACTCATCAAATGAATCCACCAAAATACTAAAGTCATCCATGAATACCTCCAAAATGTCTTTCACCATATCGGTGAAAATGGCCATCATACACCGCTGAAATGTAGTCGGTGCATTACACAACCCAAAAGGCATCCTAGAAAAAGTAAAGGTGTCATATGGACAAGTGAATGTGGTCTTCTCCTGATCTTTTGGAGCAATCAAGAATTGGTTGTACCTAGAATACCCATCCAAGAAACAGTAGAAGGCACGCCCAACAAGTCAATCTAACATCTGATCAAGAAAAGGCAAAGGAAAGCGATCCTTGAGGGTCACTTTATTCAACTTGCGGTAGTCCATGCATACCCTCCAACCTGTGACGATTCTTATAGGAATCAACTTATTTTGTGAATTTGTAACCATGGTCATGCCACCCTTCTTTCGTACACATTGCACCGGTGAAGTCCAAGAGCTATCAGAGATGGGGTACACAATCCCGGCATCCAACCACTTGATCACCTCCTTTTTCACAACTTCTTGCATTTCCTTGTTCAACCTCCTTTGATGCTCCAAGGAAGGCTTTGCATCATCTTCCAGAATAATCTTGTGTATACAGAATGTGGGGCTTATCCCACGAATATCAGCTAAAGTCCATCCAATTGCCTTTTTCTGCTTTTGAAGTACCGCTAATATGGCATCAACCTGCATGTTAGTAAGACAAGAGGAAAGAATAATTGGCAAAGTAGAATTTGAGCCTAAGAACTCATACCTGAGGTGTGGAGGCAGTGGTTTCAACTCCAACACTGGAGGCTCCTCAATTGAAGGTTTTGTTGTTGGAGTCTTTCTATTCTCGAGGTCCAAAGATAATTTCCTAGGCTCATAAGAGTAAAGCATTCAAGCACTCCACTTGGCTTGCATCCTCATTGACATCAAGATTCAATAATACGGCCTTCAATGGGTCCTCCACATTGATCATTGCACTGGTGTCATCAATTATCACTGTTGTAATGAGGTCCACAAAAGAGCACACCTCGGTAGTGTTGGGCTGCTTCATTGATTTGCACACATGAAAGACCACTTTCTCGTCACCCACCCGGAAGGTGAGTTCCCCTGCTTCCACATCAACTAAGTCCTTCCCCGTAGTAAGGAAAGGTCTCCCTAAAATGATAGTAACTTCATAATCTACCTCACAATCCAAGATCACAAAGTCAGTCGGCAAGATAAATTTGTCCACCCGGACAAGCACATCATCAATAATACCCAATGGTCTCTTCATCGTTCTATCTGCCATTTGTAATCTCATAGAAGTCGGCCTCGGTTGCTCAATACCCAAAGTCTTGAAAACGGAATAGGGCATCAAATTGATACTAGCCCCTAAATCATATAGAGCTTTAGCAAAATCCGCATTCCCAATGGTGCAAGGAATGGTGAAAGCACCGGGATATTCAAGCTTCGGTGCTATTGAATGCACTATTGCACTAACTTGGTAAGTCATCTTTATAGTTTCACAATCCATATACCGCTTCTTTGTTACCAAGTCCTTCATGAATTTAGCATAGCCCGGAATTTGTTCAAGAGCCTCCACCAAAGGCACATTGATGGATAAGATCTTCATCATGTCAATGAACTTTTTAGACTGATTTTCATTTTTCTGCTTCACGAGACTTTGAGGATAAGGCGGAGGTGTCCTTGGCAAAGAAGCCTTGGCTTTAGGCACAACCGGCTCCGACATGTCTAATATGTGTTCCCTAGACGGGTTCACATCATTTTGAGTTTCCACCTCGACATCTTGAATATCAATCCTCACTTCTTCATTCACATTTTCATCAATCACATTTTCAACCACCAAAGGAACTTCATCTTCTTGCAACTCAACATCATCATCCACAACTTGCTTTTGTTTGGAGGCATGCATATCACTGCCTCTCTCACTTCTTGTTGTTACTGCCATAACATGATTGTTCCCACCCTTCGGGTTCACTACCATATCACTTGGTAGCGCACCTTTAGGGCAAGTATTTAAAGACTGTGAGATTTGGCCTAACTGTACCTCCAAGTTTCTGATAGAGGTATTGTGGGAAGCCAACTGAGCATTCGAGTCTGCATTCTTCTTCTTCATCTGCTCGAACATCATTTCAATTCTACCCATATCATTGCTAGAAGAACTAGGACCTTGAGATAGAAATGGGGGCGGATTGTTCGGTTGTTGGTACATTGGGGGCCTTTGAAAGCCTTGCCCCCGGGTTTCCTTGGTTTTCATTGTTCCATCCACCTTGATTGTTATTACCACCCCAATTGTTGTTATTACCATTCCAATTTCCTTGGTTGCTTTGATTGTTGTTCTGATTTACCCAGTTGTTGTTTTGGTTGTTGTTCCCCAATTACCATTGCCTTGTTGTTGATTGACCCAATTGCCTTGGGGTCTCCATTGCTGTTGGTTGGAAGAATTGTCTCTTTGGCCTTGATAATTATTCATGTATTGCACCTTTTCACTTTGTTCAGCATAACCATCATTTTGAAATCCACCACAATCATTATCAAATTGCTCTGAATTCCCTTGGTTCTGTTGCCCTCTTTGTCTTCTTTTGTTGACAAGCATGTTAATACCCTCCATGGAATTCACTTGGCGTAGATTTTGAACTTGTTGCAACTATGTCTTTGCTAGTTGGTTCATTGTAGTTGTCAACTCAGCTATAGCCTGCCCATGATCATGTATTTCCTTGTGCAAATGGATAACCGTGGGGTCACCCTGGGGCACATTGGCTCTACTTTGCCAAGCGGAAAAAGTGTCAGCCATCTCGTCAAAAATGTCACAAGCCTCATCATACGACAGCTTCATGAAGTTGCCCCCAGCAAGTTGGTTCACTATGCATTGGTTTGTTGTATTAATGCCCCGGTAGAAGGTTTGTTGGATCATCGCCTCAGTCATATCATTGTTGGGGCATTCCTTCACCATTGTTCTATAACGCTCCCAAATCTCATGCAAAGGTTCTGTGGGCTCTTGCTTGAACGCCAAGATCTCATCTCTCAATGCAGCCATATGCCCCAGTGAGAAAATTTTTGCAATGAACTTGTCCGCCAACTCATCCTAAGTAGTGATGGAATGGTTGGGAAGTCGCTCGAGCCAATCCAATGCCTTCCCTCAAAGTGAGAATGGGAGGAGTCTCAACCTAAGAGCATCCTCGGACACATTAGTATGCTTGCTCCCCCAACATGTATCCACGAACCCCTTGAGATGTTTGTAAGCATTTTGATTTGCAGCGCCCGTGAAATACCCATGTTGCTCTAGTAAGGTCAACATCACATTGGTTATTTGAAAATTGCCCGCCTGAATTCGGGGTGGGACAATAGCACTTGCATAGCCTTGGTTCGGAAGTACTCTAGGAGCCACTCTTGGAGGTGACGGAGGAGGCTCTAGGATATTGTCATTAATATTAGCATTAGCCTGGCGGCCTCTACATTGTCCTTGAGGTACAAGAGGTACCTCATCATCTCCGATATCATCTACCTCCTCCTCCGCAATCACATTTCCAAGAGGGTCATTGGCGTTGTTCGCTGCCATTTGGTACCTGAGTTGTGACACAAACAAATTAGTAACAAAGAAGGAAAGAACGATACACAAAACTATTTAAATAGATAGCCAAAACCATTAGCTCCCCTGCAACGGCGCCAAAAAGTGATCGAAGCCTACCCTGCACTACTATTGAGTAGCGAGAGAGGGTCGAAGCAGCTTTTACCCGATTTAGGGTCGGGATCGATTTCCACATAGAGCTAGATGTTGGAGTCGGGTATCTATCTAATTTAGAGTTGGGTATGTGTTCCAAATTACACTTCTAAACATTTTTGGGTTTTTGTTTTACTTCTATTTTTATCAAACTACAATAGTAAATTAAACTAGAATAAGCTAAGAGTAAAATGTTGCGGGTTGTTCAAATGGTTTAAAAGACACTAGGGTAGTGACTTTTGCCTAGGTGGTCAATTGACAGATACTTGAGTCTAAGGCATGATTGACATATTTGGGGAGTATGATATAATGTTGCACAATTTTACCCACTCTACACCTCTCGGTGGTTCAAGTGATTTTGCCCGAATTGATTTTCTCAAGACCAATTGGGTATGCAAATTTGCACAAGCAATCAAGGCTCAAGTCGGGTATTACTCTCTCGAGGTTTAACCCTTTAATTGGGGCTATTAATCTCTTGAGTATGCTCCAATTCCTTGTTGGACCAATTTTAGAGACTCAAGCTCTATTTCTCAAGAAGAAATCAAGTCAACTAAACACAAACTAGTGTTCGCAACCACTAATTCAGCAATAAAACATGAAATTAGCCCAAATATCAAACACCCATAGTCAATCTAGCCCTAAAACACAAGACCCATCAATTACCCACACTAGGGTTGAGCCACAACCCTAGCTTATGGGTTGAGCAATCAAGCACAACTTGTGAGCCTTTGGGACTATTTTGTACACATTTCTAATCAAAACTTAAGCAAGAAGAAGTATAAAATGTAGCAAAATCCCTAGTTATCAGTCGTTTTTGGAGCTTTTTGAAGGGGATTGAAGAGGGATTCAAGGGGAATCACTTGGAGGTAAGATTCTTGGACTTAAAACTCAATTCTAATGTGAATTTCACCTAAATAATCATGCAAATTAAGCCAAAAATTGAAGAACTAGGGCTTAGAAACTTAGACCTTTGATTGAGGATTTGAAGGACCATTTGAGGTCGGATTTCAGAACTTCTGATATGTATGAACTCGTGGGGAGATAAGAAATCTATTGATTTAAAAATTATCGAATTCCGAGATGTGGGCTCGGGGGTCGAATTTTGGTAATTTCGGGATTTGTGTTGTAAATTGATTATTTTCGCTTGGGCTTCATTCCCTTAGTCTATTTTGACGTCCTCGTTCTAATTTTGGATAGATTCGACGCGAGTGGAGGTCGATTCGAGGGGCAAAAGGCATCACGAGATAGAGATTTGACCGGTTCGAGATGAGTAATGATTGTAAATGATGTTCTGAGGGTATGAAACCCCAGACTTGCACATCATTGTGCTATATTGAGGTGACGCACATGCTTGATGACGAGCGTGAGGTTGTGAACTATTGGAGATTGTGACTTGATCCATCCTGAATGACTATTTTACCGCGTATTTGACTAAAATCTATTTGCTTTCATCATGATTTGGGCTGAATGCCATATTTGGGCCTTATACCAACTATTTGAACCCTTCGAGGATTTTTATTGATATTTTCTCACTGTTTTAACTTTATAATTGAACTCAATCATGATATATTTCACTGTTTTCGTACTCAGCCATATTTACTACATTTTAAATACTTAAATGATCTTTTCAATGATAATTGGACTGAGAATCACTGTTTTACTGTTTCCCGAGGGGCTTGTGAGGATTTTGATTGAGTTAGGCCGAGGGCCTATATTGTGAGGAAACATTTGATACTGATTATGAGGCCTAGAGCCTGAGATATGTATGCCACGAGGTGGCTTGATTGATATGAGGCCGAGAACCTAGTGATGATGCCACGAGTTGGCTTGATATTGCGTTTGGGCGGTAAGGGGCCCCTCCAGGAGTCTACAGACCCCCAGTGAGCGCGGGTACCCATTGTGATATGACATTGAGCCCGAGGGGCTGGTATTGTTCTGAGATGTTGCCCGAGGGGCTGGTATTGTTCTGAGATGTTGCCCGAGGGGCAGATTTGTTGATACGGTGCCTGAGGGGCGAACCTTTATGTGTTTATCTTTTCTTAATTGCCTTTCAATTACCATGCTTAATTGTTGAAAAACCCTTTTCATGAAGTTAAATTTGAGTTAAAGGATTTTTACCTATCTTTCACTGGTTTACTGTTTTAAATATTTTTTACTGCTTCATTAAAGCATGCTTTTGTGCCTTACATGATTTCATGCTTTCAATATTTATTTATGATTATTACTCACTGAGTTAGACTACTCACTTTACTCCATGCACCCTGTGTGCAGATTCAGGCGTATCTGGTCCCACTCCCGTGTGCTGATCATTTCCGGCTCAGGCGAATCCAAGGAATCTCTAGGTAGCTGTTGGCATTTGCAGCCCGGAGCTCTTCCCTATCTTACTTCTTCATGTTCTTGGTTTTTTGTATTAAACTTTGTAGTTTGATTCGGAGTATTCCGGATTGTTTAGATGCTCATGACTAGTGAACCCCAGTATCGGGCTGTGTTGGGTTGTATTCCGCAAATTATGCTATTATCTGTTAACTTTGGGTTATCTTATCATGATTTAGATTTATTTCTTATGGTTTAACTGTTAATAATTGGAAATGGGTAGTGTCGGTTGGCCTTGTCTTCACGAGAGGCACCATTACGACCGGGTCCGGGTTTAGGGTCGTGACAAGTTGGTATCAGAGCCTAGGTTACATAGTTCTCACGAGTCATAAGCAGATTTAGTAGAGTCTTGCGGATCGGTACAGAGACGTCTATATTTATCCTCGAGAGGCTGCAGAACCTTTAGGAAAAACTTCACATTCTTGAAATTCTTGTCGTACGAGTTTGTTGATTCGAGGACTAAACTTCTGTTATTCTATTCTCTCACAGATGGTGAGGACACGCATTGCTGGTCAGGATGGACGACCACTAGTACTACCAGTTATGGCCACTAAAGGCCGAGGATGTGGTCGTGGTCGCGGTAGGGGCAGAGGTGTGGCCCGTACATCAGCTAGGGCAGCACCTGCAGATCTACCAGTAGCCCTAGTTCAGGATCATGTCCCAGTTATGGATGCTCCAGCAGCACTAGCTCAGGCACCAGCTGTGCTCATTGTGATTTCGGTTCTTCAGGAGGCCTTGGCTCAGATCTTATCAGTTTGCACTAGCCTAGCTCTGGTAGTTTCAGCCACTACAGCCGCAGCTACTTCTCAGGCCGGGGGAGGTAATCAGACTCCCACCGCTCGCACACCTAAGTAGGTCGTGCAGGGACTTTAGATGCCAGGGGCACCTCCAGCCCAGCCGGTTGTACCAGCTTAGGAGTTTGTGGTACCAATTATGCCGGACAACGAACAACGTCGACTAGAGAGGTTTGGCAGACTCCAGCCTCCAACTTTTAGCGGTATAGAAGGTGAGGATGCCCAGGGTTTCTTGGATAAGTGTTAGAGGATGCTTCGTACAGTGGGTATTCTGGAGACCAGCGAGGTCGTTTTCACTACTTATCAGTTTTCTGGAGCTGCCTTCACTTGGTGGGAGGCTTTTGAGAGGCGTAGGCTTGTTGGTGCAGCACCCCTTACCTGACAGCAGTTCTTCGTTCTCTTTCTAGAGAAGTATGTGCTGCAGTCTCGTAAAGAGAAGCTACGCGGGCAGTTTGAGTGGTTGCATCAGGGGGAGATAACCTTGATGCAGTATGAGATGAGGTTCTCCGAATTAGCTCGTCATGTTATTTGGTTGGTTCCGACATATAGAGAGAGGATTAGGAGGTTTGTTGATGGCCACACTTATCAGCTTCGTATTCTCATGATCAGGGAGAGGGTGATTGGTGATACTTTCGAGGAGGTTGTGGATATTGCCTGTGAGATTGAGTTTGTTCATCGCCATGAGCAAGAGGAGAGGGAGGCCAAGATGCCTCGAAGATCTGGTAGTTACAGTGGTACTCCTTCGAGAGGTCAGTTTCAGCACGGCAGAGGTCGTCCCTTCAAGCATGCTCAGCTAGCTCACCCAGGTTATCGTGGGGCGTCATCGGGTCAGGGTTCTCACAGTTCTCATCAGGGCCAGTCATCCCTTAGTGCCCTTCCGGCTCAAAGTTCATCTCGTGCTCCATTAGTTCAGGGCTTTTCTATGCCGAGTGCATCTGCTAGTCATACCGGTGCTAGGGGTTCCCTTCAGTCCCCTTCTCCAGCACCAGGGAGTTATTATGAGTGTGGAGAGATGGGTCATATATAGAGGCAGTGCCTTCATCGTCTTGCAAGTTCATCTCAACAGAGGGGTCAGTCATCGGCTTAAGCTCCAGTTACTTCACCACCACCCACCCAGCCAGCTAAGGGTGGAGGTCAGTTAATTAGGGGTCGCCTAGAGGGGGAGGTCAATCAGGTGGCGGTCAGTCCTATTTCTATGCACTTCCAGGCAGACCCGATGTTATTACTTCAAATGTTGTTATTATAGGTATTGTTTCAGTCTGCCACAGAGATGACTCTGTAATATTTGATCCCAGTTCCACCTTTTCCTATGTGTCATCATACTTTGCTCGTTATTTAGGTACGCCCCATGAGTTTCTTGCTTTACCTGTTCATGTATCTACCCCAGTGGGAAATACTGTTGTTGTAGACCATGTGTACCGGTCATGTGTGGTGACTATTGGGTGGATTGGAGACCCACATGGATCTTTTATTATTGTGTATGGTGGATTTCGATGTCACTTTGGGCATGGATTGGCTATTTCCATGTCGTGCTATTTTGGGTTGTCATGCTAAGATAGTGACATTGGCTATATCGAGTGTTCCACGGATTGAGTGGTGGGGTGTGACTGATTATGTTCCCAGTAGAGTGATATCATTCATGAAAGCCCAGCGTATGGTTGGGAAAGGTTATCTTTCGTATCTAGCCTTTGTGAGGGAGGTCGGTGGTGAGACTCCCAGTATTGATTCTGTTCCAGTTGTGAGGGATTTTCCTAATGTGTTTCCTGGAGACCTGTCGGGCCTGCCACCGGATAGGGATATTGATTTTGGTATTGACCTGATGTCGGGCACTCAGCCCATTTCTATTCTGTCGTATCATATGGCACCAGCAGAGTTGAAGGAATTAAATGAGCAGCTTCAGGAACTCCGTGATAAAGGGTTGATTCGGCCTAGTGTGCCACCTTGGGGTGAGCCGGTTCTATTTGTGAAGAAAAAGGATGGCACTATGAGGATGTGCATTGATTATAGGCAATTGAACAAGGTAACAATCAAGAACAAGTATCCTTTGCCTTGCATTGATGATTTATTCGACCAGCTTTAGAGAGCGAGAGTGTTCTCCAAGATTGAACTTCGTTCAAGTTATCACCAGTTGAAGATCAGGCACTCGGATATTCTTAAGACGGCTTTCAGGACCCAATATGGTCATTATGAGTTCTTGGTGATGTCTTTTGGGCTGACCAACACCCCAGTAGCGTTCATGCATTTGATGAACAGTGTGTTTCGGCCTTATCTTGACTCGTTTGTCATAGTCTTCATTGATAATATTCTGGTGTATTCGCATAGTCAGGAGGAGCACGTGGAGCATTTGAGAGTTGTGTTGCAGAGATTGAGGGAAGAGAAGCTTTATGCAAAATTCTCCAAGTGTGAGTTTTGGTTCAGTTCAGTGGCTTTCTTGGGGTACGTGGTGACCAGCAGGGTATTCAGGTTGATCCGAAGAAGATAGAGGCAGTTCAAAGTTGGCCCAGACCATCCTCAACCACAGTGATTCGCAGCTTTCTTTGTTTGGCGGGTTATTATCGCCGGTTTGTTCAGGTATTCTCATCTATCGCATCACCCTTGACCAAGTTGACTCAGAAGGGTGCTTCATTTGTATGGTCAGACGAGTGTGAGGAGAGCTTTCAGAAGCTCAAGCCAACTTTGACCACAGCTCCGGTGTTAGTTTTGCCATCAGCTTCAGGTTCATATACCATGTATGTGATGTTTCGAGAGTTGGTATTGGTTATGTATTGATGCATGAGGGTAAAGTTATTGCTTATGCTTCTCGTCAATTGAAGCCTCATGAGAAGAACTACCTCGTTCATGATTTGGAGTTGGCTGCCATAGTTCACGCATTGAAGATTTGGAGACATTACTTGTATGGTGTGTCTTGTGAGGTGTTTACTGATCATCGTAGCCTCCAACACTTATTCAAGTAGAAGGATCTTAATTTGAGGCAGTGGAGATGGTTAGAGTTGCTAAAGGATTATGATATCACTATATTGTACCATCCGGGGAAGGCCAATGTGATAGAAGATGCTTTGAGCCGAAAGGCAGTGAGTATGGGGAGTTTGGCATATATTTCATTTGGGGAGAGACATCTTGCAGTTGATGTTCAGGTCTTGGCCAATCGGTTCGTGAGGTTGGATATTTCGGAGCCCAGTCGGGTATGAGTTGTCACACTTCCTATTTTTGCCTAAACCCCGATAAAAGGGTATAAAGGAGTTTTTCCAATTAAAAGACAATCGAAACGGGATTATTGCAATTAAAGATTCAGAGTCGCCACTTGGGGGATTTATGGTGTCCCAAGTCACCGGTTTAAAATCCTGAATCGAGGAAAGGTTGACTCTGTATTACAGTCCGCGAATAAGAAATCAAAGTAAGGAATTCTGTTAACCCGGGAGAAGGTGTTAGGCATTCCCGAGTTCCGTGGTTCTAGCACGGTCGCTCAACTGTTATATTCGGCTTAATTATCTGATTTTAAACAATTATGAACCTATGTGCAAATTTTAACTTTAAAACCGCTTTTAATATTTCAGGAAAACTCAAGGTCATTTAAAGCATATTGCGAGCCACGCCACATGAAATGCACCCATGGTTCACGACACGCTCTATTTAACCTTGTTGGAAATTAGAATCAGGTCACATGAAATACACTCCCGGATTTATAACATGCAAATCACAACTACGTCGTGGGAACCATACCTTTAGCCATGATAATTATTATAACGCCCCAGAAGCACACTATGATGTTCATGATTCTTCCTAATCTTCGAGATTATCGAAGAAATGAAATTAAATTGCTTTCACATTACTAATCAAAAGGCAAGCATTAGTTTGTTGCTACGAGTATCACAACTTCAACAGACAACTCCACCCTAAAGGAAAGAACACAGCACATGATCCCTAACATAACATTGATTCTGTAGTGCATATAAAATAAAACAAGACAATTAAGAAATATAAGAGCAAATTCGATAGGTCGTCCAAATTAGAACATATTCAATGATTAACAGCGTAAACTGTATCATCCCAATTCATTCAATTACTTATCGCGTTGGATCATAAACAAAAGCAACAATCATTCACTGCAAGCTTTTCTTATGGAAGATATTTTAAGAAAATGTTTATACCTTTCACGACATCGATGATGAACTCTCTTGAAATTGCATTACAAACAAATACCAAAATCTTCGTCTACCTGCTGCGAACTCAAATCCGACGACCTCCGGACGGAACTCGAACTAGAAACCAACGATAGTACCTCGACGAATGGCTGAAACGGAAACTCGGACAACGACCTCCGCCGAACTCAAAGCTCGCTGAAAAGAGATGCTAAACGAGCTTGAGTTGATAAAACTTACTAGCTATTCTGTTTCATGGGTGGCTATGGAGGGTGGTCGTTTGGCGTGATGTTTCTGTTACTGGCGACGGACAACGACTGGTGAAAGGCTAGGCGCTGGATTTTGGGTCTGTCCGGCGGGTCAAAGCTGATGAGATGGGTGGTGGGGAGCTGGGTGTTGGGTCGTTCTAGGTTGAAGCAAGCGAAAATGAAGGGCGTTGTTTGGTTCGCCGGCGATGGGGTCAGAGGTGGTCGGCGTTGTGGAAAAGAAAAGGCTGGTTTTGGGTTAAGCAGCCATGGGAGATGGTATTCTCCTCTGAATGAGGAGCTCTGTCCGTAGGGGGGGTCTCTCTGGTGTTCATTTTGAAGAAGAAAACGAACGGGGGGTCCCTTTTTTTGAAAGGCTGCGCAGCTTTTTGTCCTCCGTTTTTCAGCCTTCCTTTTCAGCGATTTTCCCTAGACCCTTAGTCTTAGGCGTTACTTCTTTTTTTATAGAGTCTAGGTTTTTGGTAGGGTTTTTAGGTTATGGAGTATGGACCTAGGAATTATGGGCTTGGAAATTATGGGCTAGGTCCAAAATTAGGCCTAAAAATGGGTTGCTCGAGCCCAAGCTTTATTCTTTTCCCGCGAACAAGACTAAAAATACGATCTCAATTATTAATTAGTCCTACTATTCAAATAATTATTAAAATAAAACTAACCATTAAAACAAATCTATTTTTGTTATTTTCAAATATCATATTAAAATAAAAATACGATACTATTTTTTTGTATTATTATATATATATTTTAGTTAAAAATGACTACAAAACATTAATGAACGTATTTTTGTAATTTTGTTTTCTTGTAATAAAATAGAGTAAAAGAGTCAAAATTACTTAAAATATCTATATTATGCCTAAATTTAATATTTATGCGCTAAAATATGAAAACTCTTGGGGAGGGTCAAAAATCACATGTCTACAGCTGCCCCTCTTTGACTGGAAAGACGTTGTATTTTCAGACAAAGAATGACTAGACAGATTTTTGACCCGACCCTTATTTGGAGAGACTAAAACTAAGAGAAAAGGGGAATGTGACTGAGCCCTGGTATCTGAGCTGCCTACATATCCTTGGCTATAAAGGAATCAGGTCACGTGTAGTTCAGAAGTGAATGAGGTGATGGAGTATACCGAGGTGGAGAGCCAGTCAAGGTGCCGTTCCGCCGAGGTTCCGATCCGCAGTCCTGTTATTACATCAAAAATCAAAACATGAAAAAGACTAGCTAAGCCTTATCAACTATGAGTTACAAGATTCCTATCTATAAGTCTTCTGAAGCTTGATCTTGAGTCTTGAGTGGTTCTTCATGCAGACTTTAGATTTGAACCTTAACGCTTGCTAGTTACAGGTGCTAGCTCGTTCTTCTTCAGATTTTCGAACCAAGACCGGACATGTAGTGCTTGTGACCTCATCCATGTTTTGAGCAGCTCACATCCTTCATCAACTTCTGCATTTGGGTGAACTTGTTGCCTTTCTCTCTTTTTCCTTTATTATGACTAACTTCTGTTGATCATCTAGGACTGCTGACTCGCATTCTTGACGTGACCTTTTTGTTACTGACCTGAATTGCATTCTGAATTGAATTCCCTTTTTTCCAGGTGGGCGCCTGATTGCTGAACCTGAACCGTCTTCTCTTGTTACTTGACACGGTTTTCCCTTGCACCTTGAACCATTTTCCCCTTAAACTTGAACTGTCTTCCTTCGAAACTGCTTTCCCTTGAAACTCAAGTTGTCTTCCTTTGACACTGCTTTCCCTAGAAACTTGAGTTGTCTCCCCTTGTTCTCCAGGTGGGCGTCTGATTACAACAAAACAGACAAAACTAAGAAATTTTTCTGCCCCAGTTTGCACGAGGAAGATTTGTGAGTTGTTAGCAAAATTGTAAACCACTTGTACTATTGATGCAATGATGAAAGTAAACTAAATAATAGACTAGGAAAACTATAAACTAATCTTGACCAAAGTAAAAATTGACCCTATTCTCCAGGCGGGGCCCCTGACTGCTAACTTGAAATGTATTCCCTGCTCTCCAGGCGGGCTCCTGACTGCTGAACTTGAAATGTATTCTCTGCTCTCCAGGCGGGCTCCTGACTGCTAACATGAAATGTATTCCCTGCTCTCCAAGCTGACTCCTGATTGCTGACTTGAAATGTATTCCCTGCTCTCCAGACGGGCTCCTGATTGCTGACTTGAAATATATTCCCTGCTCTCCAGGCGGGCTCCTGATGGCTGACTTGAAATGTATTCCCTTGTTCTTCAGGCGGGGACCCTGACTGCTGACTTGAAATGTATTCCCTGCTCTCCAGGAGGGCTCCTGATTGCTGACTTGAAATGTATTCCCTGCTCTCCAGGCGGGCTCCTGATTGCTAACCTGAAATGTATTCCCTGCTCTCCAGACTTGAAAGCTAAAACTTGAATTGTACTCCCTTGTTCTCCAGGTGGGCTCCTGATTGCTGACTTGAAATGTATTCCCTGCTCTCCAGGCGGGCTCCTGATTGCTGACTTGAAATGTATTCCCTGCTCTCCAGGCGGGCTCCTGACTGCTGATTTGAAATGTATTCCCTGCTCTCCAGGCGGGCTCCTGACTTCTAACTTGATTGTATTCCCTGCTCTTTAGGCGGGATCCTGACTGCTAAACTTGAATGTATTCCCTGCTCTCCAGGCGGGCTCCTAATTGCTGACTTGAAATGTATTCCCTGCTCTCCAGGCGGGCTCCTGATTGCTGACTTGAAATGTATTCCCTGCTCTCCAGGCAGGCTCCTGATTACTGACTTGAAATATATTCCCTGCTCTCCAGACGGGCTCCTGATTGCTGACTTGAAATGTATTCCTTGCTCTCCAGGCGGGCTCCTGACTTCTAACTTGATTGTATTCCTTGCTCTCCAGGCGGGCTCATGACTGCTAAACTTGAATGTATTCCCTGCTCTCCAGGCGGGCTCCTTTGCTGACTTGAAATGTATTCCTTGCTCTCCAGGCGGGCTCCTGATTGCTGAACTTGAACTACTTCTCCCTATTCTCCAAGCGGGCACCTGATTTCAACAAAAATAGACAAAACAAAGAAAATTTTCCTGCCCCAGTTTGGCAGTTGGGCACATATGTGAGTGTTAAACTGAATCATATTCCCAAATATTACTAAGAATTTGAAAGCTAGGTCCCCTTATCCTGGGGGGGGGGGGTCCTGACAATTCTTAATTAAATGACAATTTTAAATCTAAGTTATATCTTCTAAAGGTGTGACTTCTTCTAAATCTTGTTATCTAAGAGGGTCTTAAACTACTCCCCATTATCCAGGAGGGTCCTGAAACTCAAAATCAAGTCTTGTCCTAAAATAATGACACTTTTACGACTGAATTATACTACCCTACGACAGAATTTATGATACATCTTGTGATCTAATGGAAATCTTAAAACTAAGTCCCATTATTCAAGAGGGTCCTGAAAACTCCTAATTGAATCCTATCTCGAACATGCAAACTTCTAAGTCAACTTATATTCCTTTGGGATACATTTATGCTAGATTATGTTATTTCTGAACTTTAAACTTGGTCCCATTTTTCAGGAGGGTCCTGAAAATCAAAAATCAAACCTGTTTGGTGACTGCCTTTCTCCACGGAGGGTTTCTCTGAAACAACCGAAATTTTCTGCCCCTATTTTAATCAAAGAAAAATCTTGTCAGTTTAAAATGTGGTGGTTGGTTTGTGTCCTTGACTTTGAGGGCGATTGCTTCTTCACTTCCCATGATAACTGATTTCCACTCGAGGACCTTGCTTGTTTATGGACTAACCACTTTCTCTGTCGTCCTTATCATAGAAAATATCCCTCCTCCGTTCAGACCCAATTCCCTTTATCTGTTGCATTGCTCATGAACTGACATTTACCAACCTTTGTGTTTTACCGAAAATACCTTTGATCCGTCCACCTAACACCCTACATCTGTTGCACCGTGCTCTTGTGTTGACATGCACTGCACCTTTGTGTTTCTCATGAATTCCAAAGCACGTTAATTGCCATCCACTTAGTGCGCATGCTGTTTTTTCCTGACTTAAATCACTGGCCTTGGCCTTGGCCTTGGCCTTGAAGTCTACTGTTCCCTCACTTGTCACGATAACTTTGATTTCTGCTTGGAAGACCTCGCTTGTCATTGGTTAACCACTTTCTTTGTTGATCTCATCATAGGGAATACCTTTGACCCATTCACCCAACATCCTTTATCTGTTGCACTGTTCACGAATTGAAATATACCAAACCTTTGTATTTCTGATGGACCCCAAAGCATGTTGATTGCTACCAACTCAGTGCGCTTGTCGTTCTTTCCTAACTTATGCCATTTTGATGTGCTGGCCAGATCTCGTTTTCTGTAATTGGAAAGCTGGTGGCAAATTTTGAAGTCATTTCTCACTTATTTTGACCAACAGACTCAGGAAGAGGAAGTAAACAAGACAAAAGAAACAGAGTAAAGGACAAAGGAAATAGATGATTCCTTACTAGAAAACTACCAAGTAGAAACCTATAAGATGAGGATACCAACTCTAATGACCATGACATGCACCTATAGCCTATTTTGTTGAGCAAGTCTGATGTTCAACTCCTGTTATACCTCTAAACCATGAAACTGGGCTTTAATGCTCCGATTATCCAATCTGATTCATAATCTTTATTCGACTTGTAGTGCCTGAAGGGTTTTCACCATCAAGCCTCTCTCATTTGTTCTTTCTCTCAACTTACCGTCACCTCAAGGTGCCCGTGAAGGTTTTCACCAATAAGACTCTCTCATTTTTATTTCTCTCAACTCCCGTTGCCTTACGGTGCCTTTGAGGGTTTTCACCGATAAGACTCTCTCATTTTCATTATTTTTCCTGCTTGGACCACAGTGTTGCCCCTAATATGAATCACCTCTATTTGCTCGACTTGGCATCTCTCGAAGACTGATCGGAAGGTCTTTCTTCGGATCGTAATGTGGGCTTTTGGATGGGGTTAGAAAGAAAGGGTATCAAAGGCTCAAAACCTATCAAAAATGGGTTTAAAATTACAACTTTTGGAACCAGATTTCTTACAACAACCACAACTTCTGCCCCAGTTTCTTGCCTGGGGACTTTTGGATTTTTATTTTTATGAGACCGAACAGTGAGGCTGCCTACGTATCCTTAAAAGGAATCAGGTCGAACGTAGTTCATATCATAGAAATTACTTTGTTGTTGTGATTTTCTCTTTTCTCTTTCTTTTCTTTCTCTTTTTCTTTCTTTTCTCTTTTGTTGTTTTTCTTCTTCTTTCTCTTTTCTTCTTCTTTTTTTTCTTTTTCTTTTTTTCATTCTTTTCTTTCTCTTTCCTTTTCTTTCTCTTTTTCTTTTCTTCCTTTTCTTATCTTTCACGCTTGTGTTTCTAATATTCGCTACTGATTCCGAAAGAGGGGTATGAAAGAAAATAAATAAGGCTCAAAGGGGGTGACAAGGGATAAAGTGTTTAGATAGCAGAACAAAATGCATTCGTCATTCCAATCTCCAAAACATGCCAAGTACCAACAACACAATTAAAATAAACCAAGGAAAATATTTATAACATCTTTTGATAACCATATCCACACATTCGCCTTCTGCATCTGTTGAATACAAAGCACCATTGGACAACACTCTCACTCTCCTTACCACGAACGGCCCTTGTCAATTTGGAAAACTTGCCTTTAGCTTCCACCCGATGCGGCATGATCCATTTCAATAGGGTTTCTTTATGTTCTATCTGCCCCAATTTCACATGGTTCGGGCTTCCAGTGATCTCAAAATGCCTCTACTTACTTCCCTCAAATGTCCCTATCATCTTCAAAATTGTTCCATTGCTTCATAACTAAACTGATTTTTAAAACCAGTTTGAGAATTACGCGTGCATGTCATGTCACTAGAGTCAACTAGGAAAAGAACTAAAAAAAAAGTAAAGAGAACTAAATGAAAATGACTAGAAATTACAGAAAACAGAAAATTGCATTAGACATATAGTGAAAGGGTTTGGACAACAAAACAAACAAACTAAACTGGGGTCACAAACCTAGAACAAACCTAGACAACACTAGACGGGCTACTATGACTAAACAAACTAGGCAAAATAAAAGGATAGAAGGGTTTGAGTCACAAGACAATATCCGGATTACAACCCTGAAATAACCCGGACAACAGAAATGACAACAAAATAAACCACCAAAACTCCTCCCTGGATAACCAAGAAAGGAGCGTCTTTCCAATTGTCAAGCTCGACATTTTAGCCACTGAATTCCGCATCAAAATTACTAGGACCCTCACAAACCTCCATCACATTGTTCTTAATAAATTGCTTTTGGGTTCCCTTTGTTGGCTCGTTCTTAAGATCAACCTCTGATAGCACTGAAAACTTTGCGGCGCGTGGACCTTCGAGGATCTCAGAAGAATTCTTATATTCCTTTTCAAAACAAATCATACTCACCATATGTGTCTCATTATACACAGGCGATGGACTTTGGCTAGTGTCTGCTGCATCTGGATTTTGCACGACAATGTCGCCTGCATCAATAAGCTTCTGAATCGCATTCTTCAGATTCCAACACTTCTCTATGTCATGCCCCAGGGCGTCTGAGCAATAGGCGCACCTTTGAGAAAAATCAAACTTCTTTGGAAGAGGGTTTGGCATTTTTATCTAGGTAGGCTTCAACTTGTCCAAATTCCTTAGCCTCTGGAACAGACTGGCATATGACACTCCCAATGGAGTGAATGTTTTCTTCTTTTGTAACCTCTCGTTCCTAAAGGCTTGACTGGGCCAGAAGACTGATCTAGGGGGTTTTCGATAGGCTCGTGGGGGTAGATAGGCATTTTGTGGAGCTGGGTACTGGGAGAGTGATGTACGACTTTGGGAGTTCTGTGGAGAGAAGTGGCATTGGGGAGGATCATCTGGTGCATAAGGATATCCACGGGGACGATGTCGAGGCTGGAAGTGTTGATCGGGAAAGCCCATTGGATCATCTTTTCTGTTTCTCTTTCTTCCACCCAAGCTTACTGGGATGTTCTGAATGTTTTTCGAACAACTCATGATTTTGCCTGACTTGATTCCCTCTTCTACTAGCTCCCCCATTTTTAACACATCATTGAAAGGCTTCCCCAGGGCCGGGATCAAATGACTGAAGTAGGTGGGCCCCTGAGCTTGTAGGAAAAGCTCAACCATTTCTTCTTCACCAATCGGGGTATTGACTCGAGCAGCCTTCTCCCTCCATCTGAGCCCAAACTCTCTAAAGCTTTCCTCCGGCTTCTTTTCTATTTTAGATAGGGAGAAGCGGTCTGGGGTAACACCCGATCTGTATTGAAAGTATCGAACAAAATCTTGAACCATGTCACCCAATGTAGGCCACTTACCAATATCTTGGCGATTATGCCACTCCAACGCTGCCCCAGTCAGGCTCTTACTGAAGTACACCATCAACAAATCATCTTTCTCGCCAACACTTCTCATTTTATTGCAATAATCCCTCAAATGGGATACCGGATGCCCACACCCATCATACAAGTTAAACTTTGGCCCTTTAAACCCCGTAGGCAGACGAACGTCGGGGGACATAGACAATTCTTTGTAAGACATGCTACCCTGGTCTCCCGTTCCTTGCTTGTTCTTTAAGGACTGTTCTATGCCTTTCAACCTCCTGGGTATCCCATCTTGCCCTTTTCTTCCTGTGAACCTTTCATTTTCAACATGAGGCTCATCCCTTGGGCCCTGTTTGTATGAGTAGGGAACCTTGTGGGCGACCTCTGAGGGGTAATATTGGGCATCATGAGCTTGGGGATAAGCGGGTGGATTTGGAGAGTATGGAGAATCATCTGGCATTGTGTCCGAAGTTTGGGTAAGGGCAGCATCTAGGAAGCTAGGTGGTGGCGGGGGTAGCGCCTTCCTAGTTATCCAAGCCTGATACATGCCAGTCATGTGTTGTTTTAACATCTTTACCTCTTTAACCAACCCAATGTCCTGTTCAACCAACTGCTTTCGAGCGCCGGTATCAACCAACTCAGTTCTGTTATTGTCTGCCATTGCCTTTGACTTTATGTTGTAGAGAAGAGTTACCCCTTTAAAACCACAAACCAACCACCCTTCTGCTATGAATATAACAAAAAATGAAGCCATCACGTTAGCATTAGGGAATTTAACATAAGATAATCTCACTTTATATGCAATGCATCTAGCCACAGTTATCGGTTCTAAAATGACTTCGAGGTACAAAGGTCAGTTGGCATCATCCCAATTTGTTCATTGCAACCTCTCTTTTCTTTGCTTTCTAGCACTTGCTGGCTTGCCTATTTTTCTTCATTTCTCCTTTCTTTTTTTTTCATCATCACTCTATTCTTTCTCTCATATCTCACATCCCACATTTTCACCTCTTTTTTTCGGTTTTTCCCTTTTTTCATATTCTTTTAATAATAAAAAAATAATTTGATCGAACCCAATGTAGGTTGCCTACGTATCATGACCCCGCATGAATCAGATCTTTGCGTAGTTTTGGAAGATCGGGAATAAAGTAAACAAACTAACGTTCTCATTTTTTTCTTTTTTTCTTTTTTTTATCTTAATGACTACTCTGATGAGCAAAGAGAAATAAAGGAGGCAAATCTTTTTTTTTTCTAGACTTAATGTTCTATAACCTATTCTAAACTCAAGCTTAACGAGCATATATTTTCCTTTTTGAAACAAATACACTATGGGAAATTATTAAGGAAAATCCCTACAAGAGAAAAAATATTTTTGATTTTGATTTTTTTTTTCTTTTTTTAAGAAAGAAATCTAAAGGCTAGACCAAAGAAAAATATTTTGAATTTTCACTTGATATCCTGAAGAAAAGACTTCGAAACAAGAAATGAAAAAGATAAAAAAACTGTTTTTGGATTTGAATTTTTGATTACCTAAGGAAGAAACTCTGAAAATAAACCAAAGAAAAAGTATTGTTTTTTTTTTCTTATATGTACAATGTCCTAAAGTTCTAATAAAAATAAAAGAATTTTTTTTCTTCAAGTCATTTTTCATCAATTTCCCAAAGAAAAACCTCAACAAAAATCTTTTTGGATTTTTGGATTTAATATCTTAAAAGAAAACTTTTAAAGAGGCACTAAAGAAAATTCTCTTCTTTTTTTTTTGAATTTTTGGTCTTAATATACTAAAAGAAATATAAAAGTAATTTTTATTTTGATATTAATTGCCTAAAGGAAAAACAACCTCAAAAATTTTTCCATTTGTATAATTAGTATTCTAAAGAAAATTTATAACGGATATATAAAGTGCAACATCTCTTTTCTTTTACTTTTTGATTTATAACACACTTTTTCAGATGCAAAATAGAAAATACAATGGTAATAAAAAAACTCGACATTACTATACAAAACTAGAAAGTAAAAGACGACATAGAAAGAATCTCCTCAAGCAACTTCTGAATGCAGTGATCCTAGGGTATCTATCATGCTCAAACTCCGGTAAGTAGATCCACACCTGTATGAGAAAACTTAAACCAACACTATGTGAGACAATAACATTCCCTAAGACACATGCAAGACATGATTGAGGCTATTTTTGCAAAATGGCTTATTTGGCCAAAAGGTAGCTAGAAGTGCAAAATTTGGCTAAGACCCCGCAAAGCCAAGAACCTAAGATTTACTAGGAAGACCGGACCCTATGTGGATTTCCTACGTATCATGCCCCGGAAGACGAGAATCAAGTTCGCGTAGTTCGGGCAGATTGGATACGGGCGAGAATTAAAACAAAAACAACTAATTTAGAGAAAAAATATATTTTTTGCCTTTTCCCTGAAAATGATGAAACATGCAACATCTTCTTTTTTTGATTTTTTGATTTTCGGAAAATGATGAAAAAGTGCAAAATCTTTTTTTAAAAAAAATTTCAAGCTTTTTTTTAACAAAAATGTGACAGAAAACATAATTGGTTCGCTTTATCTTCACATTTCACCCTCTCTTTTTTTTCTCTCTTCTTTCTTTTTCATTATTTTTTTCATTTTCTTCATTTACCCTCAGCTATCATTGGTTCGCCAAATGACCCTTTTACCCTTGAATAAATGCAACATGTAGCACATAAGATGCATCAGGATGGTCTTTTATTTTTTGGGGTATACCTGTCCTAGACGGACCCAACCCCTGTGTTGAGTCCCCTAAGTCAAGTGCACATGATGCAAACAAGCGTTCCTACTAGGGATCTGACATGAGGCTAAGTTATTCTAGGTTCAAAACCTGGGTTTATTGTTCTAGACCTGGCTTACCCGAGCGGACAACTCGAAATGGGGGGCAGCATACCGGGAATATAGAAGCTTCACCGGCTTTGCAACTTGTCCGAACCTCGTTCTAAATTTGGAATATGACTCTAACAGAAAAGAACTCACATGAAATGCACACTTCTTCATGATTTAGAAGACTCAGAGAGAAGAGGGATTTCAAAACAGTTTATATACAGTTCACGGAATATCAAAGAGGTAAAAGCGATCAATTAGCACATAGGGCCCAAATCATGTAACAAAAACAGATAATGGATAAAGCCAACTATAACAAATATTCTAAGCTCGAATTGTTGAACCCTGAACCAGAGATTCTGGGTTCGTTCCCCAGCAGAGTCGCCAGAGCTGTCACACCTCCTTTTTTTGCCTACAACCCGATAAAAGGGTATAAAGGAGTTTTTTCAATTAAAGTACAATCGAAACGGGATTATTGCAATTAAAGATTCAGAGTCGCCACTTGGGAGATTTATAGTGTCCCACGTCACCGGTTTAAAATCCCGAATCGAGGAAAGGTTGACTCTGTATTACAGTCCGCGAACCAGAAATCCGAGTAAGGAATTTTGTTAACCCAGGAGAAGGTGTTAGGCATTCCCGAGTTCCGTGGTTCTAGCATGGTCGCTCAACTATTATATTCGGCTTAATTATCTGATTTTAAACAATTATGAACCTATGTGCAAATTTTAACTTTAAAACCGCTTTTAATATTTCAGGAAAAGTCAAGGTCATTTAAAGCATATTGCGAGCCACGCCACATGAAATGCACCTGTGGTTCACGACACACTCTATTTAACCTTGTTGGAAATTAGAATCGGGTCACATGAAATGCACCCCCGGATTTATAACATGCAAATCACAACTACGCTGTGGGAACCATACCTGTAGCCATGATAATTATTATAACGCGTCAGAAGCACACTACAATATTCACGATTCTTCCTAAGCTTCGAGATTATCGAAGAAATGAAATTAAATTGCTTTCACATTACTAATCAAAAGGCAAGCATTAGTTTGTTGCTACGAGTATCACAACTTCAACAGACAACTCCACCCTAAAGGAAAGAACACAACACATGATCCCTAACATAACATTGATTCTGTAGTGCATATAAAATAAAACAAGACAATTAAGAAATATAAGAGCAAATTCAATAGGCCGTCCAAATTAGAACATATTCAGTGATTAACAGCGTAAATTGTATCATCCCAATTCATTCAATTACTTATCGCGTTGAATCATAAACAAAAGCAACAATCATTCACCGCAAACTTTTCTTATGGAAGATATTTTAAGAAAACGTTTATACCTTTCACGACATCGATGATGAACTCTCTCGAAATTGCATTACAAACAAATACCAAAATCTTCATCCACCTGCTGCGAACTCAAATCCGACGACCTCCGGACGGAACTCGAACCGGAAACCAACGATAGTACCTCGATGAACGACTGAAACGGAAACTCGAACAACGACCTCCGACGAACTCGAAGCTCGCCAGAAAGAGATTCTAAACGAGCTTGAGTTGATAAAACTTACTAGCTGTTCCGTTTCATGGGTGGCTATGGAGGGTGGCCGTTTGGCGTGATGTTTCTGTTACTGGTGACGGACAACGACTGGTGAAAGGCTGGGCGCTAGATTTTGGGTTTGTCCGGCGGGTCTCTCTGGTGTTGATTTTGAAGAAGAAAACGAACGGGGGGGTCCCTTTTTTTAAAAGGTTGTGCAGCTTTTTGTCCTCCGTTCTTCTGCCTTCCTTTTCAGCATTTTTCCCCAAACCCTTAGTCTTAGGCGTTACTTCTTTTTTTATAGAGTCTAGGTTTTTGGTAGGGTTTTTAGGTTATGGAGTATGGGCCTAGGAATTATGGGCTTGGAAATTATGGGCTAGGTCCAAAATTAGGTCTAAAAATTGGTTGCTCGAGCCCAAGCTTTATTCTTTTCCCGCGAACAAGACTAAAAGTACGATCTCAATTATTAATTAGTCATACTATTCAAATAATTATTAAAATAAAACTAACCATTAAAACAAATTTATTTTTGTTATTTTCAAATATCATATTAAAATAAAAATACGATACTATTTTTTTTGTATTATTATATATATTTTTTAGATTAAAAATGACTACAAAACATTAATGAACGTATTTTGTAATTTTTGTTTTCTTGTAATAAAATAGAGTAAAAGAGTCAAAATTATTTAAAAAATCTATATTATGCCTAAATTAAATATTTACGCGCTAAAATATGAAAAATCTTGGGGAGGGTCAAAAATCACATGTCTACATTGGCTTGTGTGGTTTCTCGGTCTTCCTTATATGATTGCATCAGAGAGCGCCAGTATGATGATCCATATTTGCTTGTCCTTAGGGACAGAGTTCAGCATGATGATGCTAGAGATGTGACCATTGGTGATGATGGGGTATTGAGGATGTAGGGCCAAATTTGTGTGCCCAATGTGGATGGGCTTTGGGAGTTGATTCTCGAGGAGGCCTATAGCTCGCGGTATTCCATTCATCCAGGTGCCATGAAGATGTATGAGGATTTGAGGCAGCATTATTGGTGTAGAAGGATGAAGAAAGACATTGTGGGATTTGTAGCTCGATGTCTTGATCACTACCAACTCCACACTACTAAAAAGTAGGAAGAGAGGTTCGCAATAACTTTTACCCGATATGAGGGTCGGAATCGATTTCCACAGGGAGCTAGGAATGGAGTCGAGTATCTATCTAGACTAGAGTTGTGTAATTGTTCCAAATGTCACTTCCATACATTTTTGGGTTTTTGATTATAAACTACTATTATCAAACTATTAATTGAAACTAAATTATGTTACGAGATAATTGCTAAGTTGTATCTAATGGGAAGAAGGGCACTAGGGTCGTGACATTACCTAGGTGGCTAATTGACGGGTAAATGCTTCTAAGGTTCGATTGACATGTTTGGGGAAATATGCTATAACCATTGCACAATTTTACCCACTCTCACACCTCTCGGTAGAGAGAGTAATTTTGCCCAATTGACTCTCTCTAGACCAAATGGGTAGGCAAATTAGCTCAAGCAACTAGGGTTCAAGTTGGGTAATTACTCTCTCGAGGTTTAACCCTTTAATTGGGACTATCAATTCTCTTGAGTGCATCTCAATTCCTTGTTGAGTCAATTTTGGAGACTTAGGCTCTCTTTCTCAAGAAGAGCCGAGTCAACTTAGCACAAACCAGTGTTTGCAACCACCAATTCATAGATTAAACCATAAAATTGACCCAAATAACAAACACCCATAGTCAATCTAACAATAGATGGCAACACTCATCAATTACCCACATTAGGGTTGAGCCACAACCCTAGCTAATGGGTTTATCTACTCATGCTTGAAGGAGAAAATAGAGAAATAGATGAAGAACAAGGCATATTAATTAAACGCTAAATTAAAATACAAGAATCTATTGTTAATTTGAAGCTAAGATGCCAAAAATGACTACAAATGAGGTTCCCACGAGCGCAGCTCAGTTCTAGATATATAAGATAACCTAAAAATGGTAAAATGTTATATTTATACTAGGCTGGAAAAACTGGAAAAAAATACCCCTGCGGGTTCAGCGCGGGCCGCATAAAATGGACCGCGGCTGCGCTAGGCTCTTGGACTTCAATTCTGGGCTCTCTGAACTTGGGCTTCACAGACTGCGAAGAATGGACCGCGGCTGCGGAGGCAGCTGGCGCGGTCCGCGGACTGCATGGCTTGAACTTTGGCATTTCCCATCTCTCTGAATCTATCTTCCGTGGACCGCACAAAAAGGTAGTGCGGCCGCGGAACCTTCACCGTGGACCGTGCAATGCGTACTGCGGCCGCGTTGCCTGGAGACTGGTTTTGCCATCTCTCTGGTTTTGCCATCTCTCTGGTTTTGCTATTTTTGGCCGTCAGGTTCGAAAGTTGAGGTTAAAGGATATAGCTTGAGTGAAAGTGCAGTGGAGAGGTCGGTCTGTGGAGGAGGCTACCTGGGAGACCGAGCGGGAGATGCGGAGCAGATATCCTCACCTATTTGAGGCTTCAAGTATGTTTCTTGACTCGTTCGAGGATGAACGTTTGTTTAAGTTGGGGAGGATGTGACGACCCTTCTAGTCGTCTCATGAGTTACCACTCTGTTTTCCCTATTACTACATCTTTATGCTTTGTTTATTCGTGTTATGTGGTATCGGGTTGGCCGAATCGAATCCGGAATGATTTTGGTAAGGTTTGAGACAGTTAGTCTCTTTCAAGGAAGCTTAAGTTGGAAAAGTCAACATGATATTGACTTATGTGTTAAAATTCTCGGATATGAGTTCTGATGGTTCGGATAGCTTCGGGAGGTGATTTGGGACTTAGGAGTGCGATCGGAATAAATTTTATAGGTTTGAAGTAGATTTAGGCTTGAATTGGCGAAGTTGATATTGTGGCAATTTCCAGTTGGTAGGCGAGATTTTGATATAGGCGTCGGAATGGAATTCCGAGAGTTGCAGTAGCTCTATTGTGTCATTTGGGATTTGTGTGCAAACTTTCAGGCCATTCGGACGTGGTTTGATTGGATTTTTGATCAAAAGCGAAATTCGGAAGATTTTGGAAACATAGGCTTGAATCTGATGTGTTTTGGTTGATTTGATGTTGTTTGAGGTGTTTTGAAGATTGGTCCAAGTTTGAATAAGGTTTTAGGATATGTTGGTGCCTTTGGTTGAGGTCCCGGGGGCCTCGGGCGAGTTTCGGAGGGTTGAACGGATCATTTTAAGTTGAAGAAAATTGCATATTTTGGTTTCAGCTGTTGCAGGTATTTTACTCTTCACGTTCGCGAGTAGACCATCCCGTTCGCGAAGGGTCAGTTGAGGAATGTGGATTTTAAGACTTCGCGTTCGCGAGGAAGGCTACGCATTCGCGTAGAGGAAATTGGTCAGTTGGGTTTGAGGTCAAGTTGTTCATCGCGTTCGCGAGAGAGAGAGTGCGTTCGCGAATAGTAAGTTTGAGGAACCATCGCGTTCGCGATGGGCATGTCGCCTTCGCGTAAGAGGATTTTTGGTCAAAGTCATTTTGTGCTTCGGGAACACGAGGCGTTGATCGCGTTCGCGAAGAAGGATCTAATGTCTGGGCAGAATGTTTAAATACTCATCTTGTCCGCAATTTTGGGGTTTATTTCTTGCATTGTTGGTCGTTTTGGAGCTTTTTGAAGGGGATTGAAGAGGGATTCAAGGGGAATCACTTGGAGGTAAGATTCTTGGACTTAAAACTCGATTCTAATGTCAATTTCACCTAAATAATCATGGAAATTATGCCAAAAATTGAAGAACTAGGACTTAGAAACTTAGACCTTTGATTGAGGATTTGAAGGACCATTTGAGGCCGGATTTCAGAACTTTTGATATGTATGAACTCGTGGAGAGATAAGAAATCTATTGATGTAAAAATTATCGAATTTTGAGACGTGGGCCTGGGAGTCGATTTTTGTAAATTTCGGGATTTGTGTTGTAAATTAATTATTTTCACTTGTGCTTCGTCCCCTTAGTCTATTTTGACGTCCTCGTTCTGATTTTGGATAGATTTGACGTGAATGGAGGCCGTTTCGAGGGGCAAAGGCGTTGCGAGCTAGAGATTTGACCGGTTCGAGGTGAGTAATGATTGTAAATGATGTTGTAAGTGTATGAAACCCCAGACTTGCACATTGTTGTACTATATTTAGGTGACGCACACGCTAGATGACGAGCGTGGGGCCGTGCACTGTTGAGGATTGTGACTTAGTCAGTCCCGGATGACTATTTTACCACGTATTTGACTGAAATCTATTTGTTATCATCATGATTTGGGCTGAATGTCATATTTAGGCCTTGTGCCAACTATTTGAACCCTTCGGGGATTTTTATTGATAATTTCTCACTATTTTGACTTTATACTTGAACTCAGTCATGATATATTTCACAGTTTTCGTACTCAACCATATTTACTCTGTTTTAAATACTTAAATGATCATTTAAATGATAATTTGGCTGAGAATCACTGTTTTACTATTGCCCGAGGGGCTTGTAAGGATTTTGACTGAGTAAGGCCGAGGGCCTATATTGTGAGGAAAAATTTGATACTGATTATGAGGACGAGGGCCTGAGATATGTATGCCATGAGGTGACTTAATTGATATGAGGCCGAGAGCCTAGTGATGATGCCACGCGTTGGCTTGATATTGCGCTTGGGTTGTAAGGGGCCCCTCCAGGAGTCTGCACACCCCCAGTGAGCGCGGGTACCCATTGTGATGTAAGATTGAGCCCGAGGGGCTAGTATTGTTCTGAGATGTTGCCCGAGAGGCAGATTTGTTGATACGGTGCCCGAGGGGCGAACCTTTATATGTTTATCTTTTCTTAATTGCCTGTCAATTACCATGCTTAATTGTTAAAAAAGGCTTTTCATGAAGTTAAATTCGATTTAAAGGTTTTTTACCTATCTTTCACTGGTTTACTGTTTTAAATGGTTTTTACTGCTTCATTATAGCATGCTTTTGTGCCTTATGTGATTTCCTGCTTTCAATCTTTATTTATGATTATTACTCAATGAGTTGGATTACTCACTTTACTCCCTGCACCCTATGTACAGATTCAGACGTATCTGGTCTCGCTCCCGAGTGCTGATCATTTCCGGCTCAGGCGGATCCAAGGAGTCTCTAGGTAGCTGTTGGTGTTCGCAGCCCGGAGCTCTCCCCTATCTTACTTCTTCATGTTCTTGGTTTTCTGTATTAAACTCTGTAGTTTGATTCAGAGTATTCCGGATTGTTTAGATGCTCATGACTAGTGACACCCCGGTATCGGGCTGTGTTGGGTTGTATTCCGCAAATTATGCTATTATCTGTTAACTTTGGGTTATCTTATCATGCTTTAGATTTATTTCTTATGGTTTAACTGTTAATAATTGGAAATGGGTAGTGTCGGCTGGCCTTGTCTTCATGAGAGGCGCCATCACGACCGGGTCCAGGTTTAGGGTCGTGACACACATACTAGCTTGTAGCTACAAAATAAAAATAATTTAAACAATAGTATAAAAATGTAGATAAAAAAATAGTTGTAGCATAAAAGATCATATTCAACAATTTATATACAAAACAACTACAAATTATCTACAATTTTATTAAACAATATCACCAAAAAAACTGAAGAAGTAAAAATTTACAAAAAAACTACAAAATAAAAAATAATTGCAAATGCAATGTTTCTACCTTCTAACTCTAGATCTTTTCACCCTAATTTGGAACTTGTTCATGACAGAATAGTGTTTCATTGCACTTGCAATTGTTTGCTTGTCTTGGTATACTTGGCCCTTTTCAATCACTTGGTGTACTTTCTATTATTATTATACTTTCATATTCCACTATCGCCGGCGATGTTGGAATATCAATTAACTTCAGTGTTCCAGATGAACCTGCAATAAAATAAAGATAAATATTGTTATGAACTATTTTTTATAGATATTTTATAGTTAATTTGTAGACATATTGAAATTCTGAATTTCATAATTAGCTACAAATGATATGTAGGTTTATTGTAGAAATATTGTAGATATATATATATATATATATATATATATATATATATATATATATATATATATATATATATATATATATATATATATATATATATATATATATATATATATATATATATATATATATATATATATATATATATATATATATATATATATATATATATATAAATAATATACAACCAAAATTCGATAGTAATGTAATAGAACAAACCTGCAACTGTTTTCGAATTGGTGATACTCAATTCCAAATTGAAATCACGTACTGTTATACTGTGATGACTCGGTCAGTCGTCTCATGAGTTACTGCTCCGTTTCTCCCATTTCTGCTTCTCTTATGCTTCGTTATCCATGTTTTGTGGTATCGGGTTGGTCGGATTGAATCCGAAATGATTTCAGTGAAGTTTGAGACACTTAGTCTCTTTTAAGGGAGTTTAAGTTGGAAAAAGGTCAACTAGATGTTGACTTATGTGTTAGAGGGCTCGGATTTGAGTTCCGATGGTTCGGTTAGCTTTGGGAGGTGATTTGGGACTTAAGAGTATGATCGAAATGGGTTTTGGAGGTTTGGAGTAGTTTTAGGCTTGAATTGGCGAAGCTGATATTTTGGCGATTTCCGGTTGATAGGCAAGATTTTGATATATGGGTCGGAATGGAATTTGGAGAGTTGCAGTAGCTTCGTTGGGTCATTTGGGATGTGTGTGCAAATTTTCAGGTCATTCGGACGTGGTTTGGTTGGGTTTTTGATCAAAAGCGGAATTCGGAAGATTTTAGAAAGTTTGGCTTGAATCTGATGTGTTTTGGGTGATTTGATATTGTTTGAGGTGTTTTGATGATTGGAGCAAGTTTGAATAAGGTATTAGGATGTGTTTGTGCTTTTGGTTGAGGTCCCGGGGGCCTCGGGGTGATTTCGGATGGTTGACGGAGAAGTTGGATTTGTGTTGCAGCTGCTGATTTTTGCTGCTTTTGGTATTTTCGCAACTGCGGATTGGGGACCGCAGGTGCGGCGCCGCATATGCGAGAGAAGATCCGCAGAAGCGGTTTTGGAAGAAATTGTCAGGAACCGCAAATGCGGTTGTGGGGCCGCATCTGCGGAGCCGCAAATGCGAAAGGATGACCGTGGATGCGGATGGCTGGAATTTAAGTGATTTCCGCAGAGGCGGAGGATTTAACCGCAAATGCAGTACCGTAGAAGCGGGTATTGTGCCGCAGATACGAAAAGGTCTGGGCAGAAGGTATAAATTGTCTCCTTTGCGAATTTGAGTTATTTCACCAATTTTTACTTCGGCTTGGGAGCTTTTTGGGCGATTCGAAAGAGGGATTTCAAGGAAACTTCATTGAGGTAAGGGATTTGGACTTAAAATCATTCCTACGCTATTATTTCACGGATTAGAGCTAAAAATTATGGAAATTAAGGGTGAAATTTGGGGAAACTAGGACTTAGAATTGGAGACCTATGATTGAGGATTTGATGGACCATTTGAGGTCGGATTTCTGAACTTTTGATATGTATGAACTCGTGGGGAGATAAGAAATATATTGGTATAAAAATTATTGAATTCCGAGATGTGGGCCCGGGGGTCGGGTTTTGGTAATTTCGGGATTTGAGCCCTTTATTGATTGTTTTTGCTTAGGCTTCATTCCCTTAGCATATTTTGACGTCCTCGTTCTGATTTTGGATAGATTCGACGTGAGTGGAGGCCGATTCGAGGGGCAAAGGCATCGCGAGCTAGAGATTTAGCCGGTTCGAGGTGAGTAATGATTGTAAATGATGTTCTAAGGGTTTGAAACCCCGGATTGCACATCGTAGTGCTATATTGAGGTGAGACACACGCTTGATGACAAGTGTGGGGTCGTGTACTATCGGAGATCGTGACTTAGTCCGTCCCGATTGATGATTTTACCGCGTATTTGACTAAAAATTAATTGCTATCATCATTATTCGGGCTAAATGCCACATTTGGGCCTAGTGCCAACTATTTGAACCCTTCGGGGCTTTTTATTAATATTTCCTCACTATTTTGACTTTATACTTGAACTCAGTCATGTTATTTTCCACTGTTTTACTACTCAGCCATGTTTACTCGGTTTTAAGACTTAAATGATATTTTAAATGAGGTTTGGGATGAGAAACACTGTTTTACTATTGCCCGAGGGGCTTGTGAGGATTTTCGACTGAGTAAGGCCGAGGGCCTATATTGTGAGGAAACACTGATACTGATTTGAGGCCGAGGGCCTGCGATATGTACGTCACGAGGTGGCTTGATTGATATGAGGCCGAGGGCCTAGTTTTGATGCAACGAGATGGCTTGTTATTGCGCTTGGGCCATAAGGGGCCCCTCCAGTAGTCTGCACACCCCCAGTGAGCGCGGGTACCCATTGTGATGTGAGATTGATCCTGAGGGGCTGGTACTGTTCTGAGATATTGCTCGAGGGGCGGATTTGTTGATATTGTGCCCGAGGGGCGAACTTCTATTTACTTACTTTCCTTAACTGCTTGTCAAATTACCTGCTTACTTGTTGAAAAAAGATTTTACTAAACTTTTCACTGGTTTACTGCTTTAAAATGGTTTTACAGCTTCGTTATAGAATGTCTTATGCCTTACGTGTTTTCTTACTTTCATTTGTTATTTACAATTTTTACTCACTGAGTTGGAGTACTCACTTTACTCCCTGCACCCTGTGTGCAGATTCAGGCGTAACTGGTCCCGCTCCCAAGTGCTGATTCATTCCAGCTTCAGGTGGATCTCGAGGAGTCTTTAGGTAGCTATTGGTGTTCGCAACCTGGAGCTCCTCCCTATCTCTTTCCTTTATGTCCTTAGTTCAGTATTTACACTCTGTAGTTACATTTGAGGATTCTGTGTTGCTAGATGCTCGTGACTTGTGAAACCCCGGTCACGGCTGTGTTGGGTTGTACTTCCGTACTTTATTGATATTACCCGCTACATAGTATTGCTAAATCATGTTTTAGACTGCTTTTATGTTGTTTAACTGTTTAAAAGGTGAATTGGGTTTCATTGGCTGGCCTTGTCTTCATGAGAGGCATCATCACGATCGGGTTCGGGTTTAGGGTCGTGACATATACATAGTGGATATGATCCTAAATTTTTGTTTTCTTTTTCGTCTCCATGTATACACGAACACCCATATCGTTCCTAATTTCCATTGGAGGACAATGTTCGTTGACAATGTATTTGATTTCTATAATTTTTTCGGATGTATCTATCATTAGATGCTCTACTATTGTAGAAATCAATAGGCTATAACTCGCATCCTCGTCGACTACAATTTCATCGACCTGAAAGTCTCTATATCTCCCATAACTATCCCAATTCCCATTCAGTTGAAGCATAATTGGGATTTTCGATATAATTGCGGTTGCTACAGAAACATTGAAGCTAATTTAGTTGTTTTTGAATTGTGAAATCAGAAAAACCAGTGAAACGAAGTATTGTCGTAAAAACAGAGTACTGAATTTTGGAGAGAAACGAATTTTAATAGCGAGATTTGCGTTTTATCTGGAAGAATCCTTAATATCCCAACATTCGCATGCCTATTAAAAGAATTGTACAGCTAACATGATTCTGTTTTTAATGATTTGTTTATATTTTGTAGAAAAACTGTTAGCAGGGCGGGTAATTTGCAAATTATAGACATTTTTTGTAATATAATTTCCTATATGGTATAGGAACGAAAATTTCCCTTTTTTCTTAGAATTTTTACCTCCTATAGCAAAGGTCAATATTTTATTTATTTTAAATAAATACCATTTAAAAAAATTATATTCTATAGATACCTTTTAATGTTTATAGCAAAATATCTAATTTTGGTTACCTCCTAGCCCTAAGCCACTAAATACGCTATTCAGTTACACTATTTTCTTTCTCTCTCTACTTTGATACATGTCATTCTCTTCCTCATTTCCTGAAAACACAACTGAGGGCCAAAATCCCTCATCGAAATTAAAGTCAGCATAATTAGAAACCCATCTAGCTTGTACATAAGCGTTCAATATATTAAACACGAAAACCATCATCGTAATACTCACCGGAAAACCACTTGCCGGCGGAGGATTCTTGATTTTCCGACGAGCAATTCTTGATTTTCCGGGAAGCTTAATTGGGTAAATGATGGTGCGATTGATGTAATGAAAAAGGTAAGACAAAATGAGGACAAAGGATAATGGGTTGTTGTAATTTTGCCCATAGGGAAAGAGGAGATTTGCTGCAATAGCAGATTCTTTCTTTGTGTTGTGAAAAGGATTCGTGATGACTCTGCTCACAAGAGAACAAAGGCACTTGATTGAATACAAAGGGTCAGAAGCAACTTGAATTTCTGTTACGAAGGGCCCTTCATATTTGGTCAAATACGAAGGGCACTTGATTGAATACGAAGGGCCTTTTTGGTGAGATTAAGGGTTTTTGCTCGACGGCGGATTCGTTGGAAATTAGGGTTTGTTCTTGAACAAAGACGACGGAGTTTGGGGCTGAGCAATTTGATTTTCTGTTAATATATTTCAATGTATTTTCAACGTATCACGCTGTATTCCAATGTATTCCAATGTATTCATTGTCTTTTTTTCATTGTAATTCAATGTATTTCGCTGTATTCCATGTATTTCATTGTATTCACTATCTTTTTTAATTGTATTTCAATGTATCCCGTTATATTCTATGTATTTCATTGTATTTACTGTCTCTCTATATGTCATGAATGTATTCATATGTTTTTTTAATTAATATAATTTATGTATTCAGATGTATTATATAATTTCTCTGAAGATTGCTATGTTTTGGGGTATTTTGGGTTGAGAATCTTTTTTATACAAGGAAATACAAAATATGTGCGTTATAATTGAGTTTGTTGAGTTATATTAGGAGTCTATTATGTTAATTGATTCACTTTCCGTTTAAAAACAGTATAATCCCCTATTTCACGTCGTGAATATAGTCGAATACAATAATCTGTCCAGCTGTAATCCCATTTTTCACGGTATGAATACAGTCGAATACACTCGAATACAACAACTGATTAGCTGGACTTCCCTAATTCACGCCTATTTTTGCTACTGTATTCATGAATACAGTAGCTTAAATACATCTAATATATCTTATAACAACATAAAATATATCTATAATCCCTAATATAGCAAATAATATCTATAGATAGCTAATTACCACTAAAAGATAGTGCTTTATGAAAATTTCTCTTTTTTTTTTTCCTCAATTCATTCTTATATGGGCCGGTAGATGAAAGTTCAATAATTTCCTCATGTTTGTGTACTATTAATCTATGAGCATAATTTCCTCGTATTAATGATCCTTTCAGGTAGCAGTGTGATGAGATATTTTTGACTTTATCGTGTTACTGTCATTTTAATGATGTGTGTTTCTTTCGAGGAGGGTTTTCCCACATACACATTACACTCTGGCTTGGGGCTGTGACATTAATTAATTAATTTCTTGTTAGGTGCGTTTCAAATACATCCCTTGGCATTACATGTGCTAGTGCATTATTTGCACGGATGGCCTCTTTTTGGCCACTCTTTAAATGATATTCCATTAGTTCAGTGATTTAACTATAAAAGTAATAGAATGAATTTTTCTTTACAGACAATTTTAGAAATCATAATTTAAAGAATGGCCTCAAAATATATCATTTGTGCAAATGGCCCCATTTGAGTTGCAGAGACTCAGTTGCTGCAGCTAAGTGAAACAAGCCCGACAGAATGCCCTCCTCTCTAGAATCCTAGAGGCCCAGGCCTTCCATCATGTCATGTGGTTCAATTCATCTCTTTCCTTGGAGATGCCGGGTCGGGATATCCAATTATTCTAACTTTTATGCCCCACGTGTCGAATTGAGTTCCCCATTCCTATTGGTTTATTTTTCAATCAGAAAACATAAGATATTTTTTGTTTAATCACTCGCTATGCGAAATTTATTGATATGCTGATCCAAATTCTGCATTGCTTAGGATCTATAAAAGGGGAAGCATTTAATAAGGACTTCTTCGTTCATATGATTCTAATTCGAGACATCTGACTAAAATTAGAAAAATCATTTATCATTCCATCATATCGTTTGATGGTAAAGCTAACATATTAATAACAAATAAACTACTAGTAATTAAGAGAAAATAACAATATATCATCGATGGAGTGCCCAAAGTGCCATATATCCTAACAAATGGTGCTAACTGCTAACATACATATTAAGAAAACATGACTTTTCTAGCCAACATTGCCGCTAGTGCCACTGGAGAAGACATTTGAGTTTCTGTCTTCTTTTTATTTAAAAATCCAATTGTCACCAAAATAGTTACTCCTATAAGACATATTATTATCATACTCTGAGGTGAAGAATCCCATTATGGAGATATCCTAGCCTATAAAAATTTCCTAATAGAATTTTTCGTCCTTAATTAATTAAGTGTTTTAAAATGTTGGATAGGTAATTTCTCTTTAAAATTGTAAATATTGATGTTTCTCTACCAAGATTAGACTTATGATTGGCAATTGCAACGTATGGTTATATTGCAACATCCATTATAGAAAGTAAAGGTTGCCTTTGAGCAAAAGATAGCTTCAAAGGATTAATATAGTAGGGTAGCCAGATGAAAGAAGCATTTTGAAGCAAATAGAGTAGCAAGTTGTCCCAAATTTAAAGTCTGTCCTGTCTTAAAGAAACAAAAAGGGCCGTATGATGTTTGTGTGGATTTTAAGATGGAAAAGTCTTAAAAAGAGGGTAAATGGGAAATGGAGGAAAAATAAAATTTTTGAGTAAAATTTTAAGTTTTCCTCTCTTGAAACATTGTCTCATATTGGAAGAAGAAAAGGATTTTGGTGGGTATATATACAATTGCTCTTCTTGTAGCTCTTAAAGAGTTAAGAAGAATGCAAGCCTCGCGTCGTCGTCGTCGCTCGCTCGGCTCGGCTACGGCTACGGCTTCGGCTTCGGTCAAATGATTGATTGATTGATTTTTTGGACCAAATTTATTTGTTAATAGTAATTATTAACGTAATATTATTCGTGTTTGTAACGGATATATTCCAATCCGTGGATTTGTTCCAGCAAGCTAATGCGTCTCCCACCATTGCCAAATGCTTGCTCCATAATAGCAAGTGATTGCTCCATTAGTTAGCAGCCTGGTGCTCCGTCCACCATGGCCAAGTGCTCCACTAAATGAGTGGCAGCGGGTTCGTTTTTAGCAGCTAACTGCACTATAAATAGATGGTGCAAGCAGCTTGTTGAACACATAGAAAGAAATCGTTCCTCTTCAGTTTACACAACTACTGATATCCTCTTCAGTAAGAACTCAATATCGGCTATAAATTGCATTCCTTCCTCTCGGAATTTCTATTCGACTTCTGAGTTCTCCTCCTTTGTTGTGCATTGTTTTAAAACTACAAACAAAGCAACCGTAAGTGTGATTTGCTACCGAACTTTGTGTTCGCTGAACACTGGGGTTTGAAGTACCGCTACACCATTGTGTAATTCGTTCTATTCTGGGAGAAAATAATCCATAACCTTGGGTACTAGGAGGGGATTAAATTCCTTAAGAAAACATTGTGAATTCAGTGGGCTCGAATTAATTACTGTTTTGTTTATATTTACGTTTATATGCTAACTTTCTTTTCTCTAGAATTATAATTTACAAATACAGCAAGTAAGAAGATACCATAAACCAACAAGCTTAAGGAATTTAATTTATTTCGGTATTTGTGTTATACTTACTGCTCTGGAGACTAAAACCTTTGTGGTTTTGTCTACTCCCGTGTTGGAGATTAAAGCCTTCGTGGCGGTTTGTTGGAGATTAAAATTTACGTGATTTTTTTTCTCCAAGTTTAAACGTTTGTTTATGTCATTCTTTTACAGAAAAAATGGCAAATGACAACGGAAACCGAGTTGTTCCGATGATGACTGCCAACGCATCAACAAGCCGAACACCGGCGTTGGCACCGGCAGAAAAACCCGAAAAATTTTCCGGGATTGATTTCAAGCGCTGGCAGCAGAAGATGTTCTTCTACTTGACTACGTTATGTCTACATAAGTTCATCAAGGAAGATGTTCCTGATCTGCATGATGAAACTCCAGAGAATGAACGCTTTCTCGTGATTGAGGCGTGGAAGCATTCTGACTTTTTGTGCAAGAATTATATTCTTAGTAGACTGGAGGATAATCTGTATAATATCTACGCTAATGTGGAGACGTCAAAAGAATTGTGGATTGCGCTTGAAAAGAAAAACAAAACCGAAGATGCCGGGATGAAGAAATTCGTTGCCGCAAAATTTTTAGACTACAAAATGGTAGATAGCAAGTCTGTTATTACCCAAGTCCAGGAATCGCAAGTGATTATTCATGATCTACTTGCTGAAAGTATATATAAAATGAATACTGATATTGAAAGTAAAAATTTTAGTATTTTTACTAACGGAATTTTCATTGAAGGTCTTGTCATCAATGAAGCATTCCAAGTTGTAGCAATTATTGAGAAGCTGCCTCCTTTGTGGAAGGATTTCAAGAACTACTTGAAACACAAACGAAAGGAGATGTCCCTTGAAGATCTCATTGTTCGGTTGAGAATCGAAGAGAACAACAAAGCAGCTGAAAAGAAAGGCCGTGGAAACTCAACAATAATGGGAGCAAATATTGTTAAGGCTATTTCTCAAATTAAGAGAAAGAGGAAGCAGGCTTCTAGGCCAAGAAATAACCCAAGCAAGAAGCGGTTCAGTGGAAATTGCTACAACTGTGGAAAAGCTAGACACAGATCTGTAGAGTGTCGTGCTCCAAAGAAAGACAAGAAGAAGAGTCAAGCAAACATGGTTGAAAAGCACGAAGATATTGATGACTTGTGTGCTATGCTTTCTGAATGCAACCTGATAGGAAATCCTAAGGAGTGGTGGATTGATTCTGGAGCCACTCGCCATGTTTGTGCTGTGAGGGAAGCATTTTCTACCTATGCTTCTGCTGGACCCGAAGAAACGCTTTCTATGGGAAATGCTGCTACAGCTTCTGGCAAGGTCATGACTTTGAACAACGTCCTTTATGTTCCCAAAATTAGGAAGAACTTAGTCTCTACTGGACTTCTTGTAAAGCACGATTTCAAGTGCGTTTTTGTATTTGACAAGGTGGTTATAAGTAAGAATAAAATGTTTGTAGGAAAAGGTTACCTTACTAAGGGCCTTTTCAAGTTTAATGTAATAGTTGTCGAAACTAAGAATAAAACTTCAACTTCTTCTTACTTACTTAATAATTTATGGCATGTACGTTTGGGTCATGTCAATTATAAAACCTTGCAGAAAATGATTAACTTGGAAGTATTGCCTAAGTTTGAATGTGGAAAATCAAAATGTCAAATATGTGTGGAATCTAAGTATGTTAAACATCCTTATAATTCGGTTGAAAGGAATTCAAATCCTTTAGATTTAATTCACACAAATATTTGCGACATGAAGTCAATACCATCTCGCGGTGAAAAGAAGTATTTCATAACTTTTATTGACGATAGTACTCGATATTGCTATGTTTACTTACTTAATAGTAAAGTATCTCTATGGACTAAAACAAGCACCCAAACAATGGCATGCAAAATTTGACCAAACAATGTTGTCAAACGGTTTTAAGATAAATAAATGTGATAAATGTGTACATTAAAAATGTTCCAAATCACATAGTCAATGTTTGCCTATATGTGGATGATATGCTGATAATGAGTAATGACATTGCCAACATAAATGCGACTAAGTGTATGCTAACTAGCAAGTTTGATATGAAGGACTTGGGAGTAGCGGATTTAATTCTGGGGATTAAGATCCAAAAGACTCCTCAAGGTCTGGCATTGTCACAATCTCATTATATTAAGACAGTACTTGAAAAATTCAAGCACTTAAGATTTAAAGTTACAAAGACTCCAATTGACATGAATCTTGCATTAGCAAAGAACAAAGGCCAAAGCATATCACAATTGGATTATGCTCGTGTATTGGGATGCTTAATGTACATCATGAATTGTACACGACCAGATATAGCTTGTGCTATAAGTAAACTGAGTCGATACACGAGCAATCCAGGTCAATCTCATTGGATGGCAATGTAACGAGTTTTGGGATATTTAGAACATACCCAAAACTTTGATTTGCACTACAGTAAATATCCTACGGTGATTGAAGGATATTGTGATGCAAATTGGATCACCGGTTCAATTGATTCAAAGTCCACAGGTGGATATGTATTTACTATTAGTGGAGGAGTGGTATCTTGGAAGTCGTCCAAACAAACTTGTATTGCCCGCTCTACAATGGAGGCTGAGTTCATAGCCTTAGATAAAGTCGGTGAAGAGGCTGAATGGCTCTGAAATTTCTTGGAAGACATTCCATTTTGGCCCAAACCGTTGGCACCAATAGGCATACATTGTGATAGCCAAGCGGCAATTGGAAGGGCTGGGAGCGTTATGTATAACGGTAAATCTCGTCATATACGACGAAGACATAAAACCGTTAGGCAACTACTCTCTAGAGGAATTATCACGATTGACTATGTAAGGTCAAGTGATAATGTGTCGGATCCACTTACAAAAGGCCTAACTAGAGAGGTAGTTGAGAAATCATCGAGGGGAATGGGACAATGGCTGAGAACAAGTCATTGTGGCGGTAACTCTACCTAGAAGACTGGAGATCCCAAGATCTAGGTTCAAGGAGATCAAACAAAGTCATTAATGACGGTTCAACATTGTCAACAAAAATTTTGGTCCATTCTCGTGATGAGACAATGTTCAGTACCAAGGATAAAGCATTAAGGCTTTTAGTGATTTCTAAATTTGATACGGGGTATATCAAATAGTGTATCTACGGGATGACACGATTAGAAATCACCTATGTAAGCGTGAAGTGTTAGTCGCTTCAAGTAGAATTTTGCAAGGCCAATTCTTTACGCACTTATGAAACCAGGCGGTGTTCATGGCTGAAACGAACACAACAATGAGAACCAAAGATGGTTAAGGGATGATTGTGTGACTTATGGTTATCTAGGTATACACTAAAGTTCGACAGTTCAAAGATATCAAATCTACCGATTGACCTAGTATATCCGACATAAGTTCACTACGGAAAGTTTAAAAGGAAACCTACTTATCCAGATGCAATTAATCCTTGCTTGCAAATCACACAAGTTTTTCATACATACTTCCGTGATATAGCCATTCCCCATTCATGTGGGGGATCGTTGAGGATTTTAAGATGGAAAAGTCTTAAAAAGAGGGTGAATGGGAAATGGAGGGAAAATGAAATTTTTGAATAAAATTTTAAGTTTCCCTCTCTTGAAATATTGTCCCATATTGGAAGAAGAAAAGGATTTTGGTGGGTATATATACAATCTCTTCTTGTAGCTCTTAAAGAGTTAAGAAGAAGGCAAGTCTCGCGTCGTCGTCGTCGTCGCTCGCTCGGCTCGGCTATGGCTACGGCTTCAACTTCGGATTCGGATTTGAATTTGGTCAAATGATCGATTGATTGAGTAATTTTTTGGACCAAATTTATTTGTTAATAGTAAATATTAACGTAATATTATTCGTGTTTGTAATAGATATGTTTCAATCCGTGGATTTGTTCTAGCAAGCTAATGCGTCTCCCACCATTGCCAAATGCTTGCTCCATAATAGTGAGTGATTTCTCCATTATTTAGCAGCCTGGTGCTCCGTCCACCATGGCCAAGTGCTCCACTAAATAAGTGGCAGCGGGTCCGTGTTTAGCAGCTAACTGCACTATAAATAGATGGTGCAAGCAGCTTGTTGAACACATAGAAAGAAATCGTTCCTCTTCAGTTTACACAACTAATGATATCCTCTTTAGTAAGAACTCAACATCGGCTATAAATTGCATTCCTTCCTCTCAAAATTTCCATTCGACTTCTGAGTTCTCCTCCTTTGTTGTGCATTGTTTTAAAACTACAAACAAAGCAACCGTAAGTGTAATTTGCTACCGAATTTTGTGTTCACTGAAACACTAGGATTTGGAGTACCGCTAAACCAGTGTGTAATTCGTTCTATCCTGGAAGGAAATAATCCATAACCTTGGGTACTAGGAGCGGATTAAATTCCTTAAGAAAATATTGTGAATTTAGTGGGCTCAAATTAATTACTGTTTTGTTTATATTTACGTTTATACGCTAACTTTCTTTTCTCCAGAATTATAATTTACAAATATAGCAAGTAAGAAAATACCAACAGTTTGTTTGTGCATTTGTTTTGGCAAGGATGTTTCTTGTCCAAGTAATCCAGAAGACTCCGTCCATAGAAGTGACCGAAAGACTTTGATAATTAGTTCGAACAGTCCATACAATGATAATCCTAAGAATTCAACTTATATTTATTAATAGTGTAAAATGTTTCTTGCACTATCACTCTATCAGTATATTTTAATAGGTTATAACACATAATCTATCTTATTTTTCAAATTACTAATCCTATTTTATAGATACCTATAGTTTGTTACCTTCGAGATACCTTATAGTGTAATAAAAATTCTTTTAAACTATCAATATATGGAAGTCAAAATCCGTAATCCTAATACAACTATATATATGAGATGTGAGCAGGGGCGGATTTAGCATAGGAATGTCGGGTTCAACTGAACCCAGTATTTTCTTTAACGACCCGACCAGTCGTTTTCAGAATTAAAGCCCCATTCGGCGGCATAAGGTCTTGAGCAGCTTCGTATTATGTATTGTGACTTGCATGCGTGGTTGAGTTCAGTTACCGGATGATTCGGAGCCAAGTTGGTAGAAAGATTTCTAGTTTTGGAAGCTTAAGCGGTAAGAGTTGACTAAAATTTGACTTTTGTGTAAACGACTCCGGAATGAGGTACGGATAGTTCTGAAAGCTTTGTATGGTGATTGAGGACTTAGGCGTGCGTCCGGATTTGGTTTGGAGTTCCGTAGGGTAATTTGAAGTATTTCGACGAAAGTTGAAAAAGTTGAAGTTTTGGAAGGTTGAGAAGTTTGACCAAAAGTTGACTTTGGTGATATTGGGGTCGGGATGCGATTCCGAGGGTTGAAACAGCTTTGTTATGTCATCTGGAAATTGCCTACAAAATTTAACGTAATTCCGGTTGATTTGATAGGTTTCGGGGCGAGTTTTAGAAGTTGAAAGATTTGAAAGTTCATAAGTTCGATTCATGGTGCGATTCATTGTTTTGACGTTGTTTGATATGAGTTGAGGCCTCGAGCGGGTCCGTATTAAGTTATGGAACATATTGATATATTAGGACGAGGTCCCGAATGGCTAGGACGAGTTTTGGACGGGGTTCGGATCATTGGAGCATTGTTTGGAGCTATTGGAATTTTTGTAATTTGGTGTTTTCGCACCTGCGGTCCCTCACAAAGGCGTGAATTGGTCTCAGAAGCGAAATAGGTAGGTCTGGGCAGTTGCCGCAGGTGCAAAGATTATTTCGCACCTGTGTGATCGCAGAAGCAGACGAGCTATGTGTAGGAGCAAAGAGGAAGTGCAGAAGCGCACCTATGTTAGCGCAGAAATAGGGCTTTCTCCGCATGTGTGGTTAGCAGCCTCCAGTGATTGTTCCGCAGAAGCAGCTAATTATGTCGCAGGTGTGGTCATACCTAGGCAGAGAGTTTATATTCGAGGGCTTTGCCATTTTCTCCATATTTTGAGTTTTAGACCTCAGTTTTGGGAGATTTTTTTGTGGGCTTTTCAAGCCAATCATTGGGGTACGTGTTCTTCACCTAGAATTTATTATATTCCATGATTCTATCTTTAATTTCATTTTATAATTTATGTTTTGAGTTGTGGAAAAATGGGAATTTTGAAGAAAACTTTCAAAATGTAAAATAGTGATTTGAGGGATGAATTGGTATCGGAATTTGATAATTTTAGTATGGTTGAACTCGTATCGGAATGGGTGTTCGGGTTTATAAAATTTATCAGGTTCCAAGGTGCGGGCCCCAGGGTCGACTTTTGGGCTGGTGTTTAGTGTTTGATAAAGATTGAAATTTTATTATCTGAAATAGTTTCTTATGAGTTTTATTTATTCTTTAAAGTTATGGCTATATTTGAGCCGTTCGGAGGTTATTTCACCCGAGAAGTTCATTTTAGAGTAACAATATGTTTACTTTGTGGTAAGTATCTTACCTAACCTTGTGTGAGGGAACTACCCCTTAGGATTTGAGTCTTCTATGCTAATTGTATCATGTAAAGTCTGTGTATGCGAGATGATGAGTACGTACTTGGGCTTATTTGTGGAAAGTTGACCTTCTAGGGCTCTTAGGTTCTTATGTTCATTAGGTATGAAGTTGTTTTGTTATGTTAATTTCCCTATTTACTAGTTTCACCTCTATATGTTTTTAATTGAAATTAATTGCTTCATGTTCCCCCTCATTGCCTATTTGACTTTCATGTGCCTTAACTGAAGTTGTTGTCTCTTTAATTACCATGCTATCTTTTCCATTGCTTATCCTTAACTGAGTTGCTGTATTGTTTCCATAATTTTTTCAGACATAAAATAAATTAGTTATCCTTTATCATAGTTGCCTCATCCTTATTTGGAATTCATGGCTCATGTTGTCTCCCTTGTTGTCGAATTTTACTTTATGAAGTTACTATTACATATAACTTTTCCCTTGTTGAGCTACACTTATTGTGACTGGTATTATCTATTATATTTATTCTTTGTGAGTTCGTTTCTACCGTTTTTTGCGTTCTAAAGCTTTTGAGTTGATTTACTTTTCTTATTCTCGTGTATTGTTGTGGTTGTTGCTATGGTACTCAGTTTGTTGAGCCGTGGACTATGCGCGATTGTGGTATTTAGATTGTTTAGTGGAAATATTGTGGAATATGGGCACATGTTGTGAAGGCTATTCTAATGTATTGTTGTGTTGTTGGCACGCGATGTTGTTGGGATATTTTGTTCGGGTGTTAGCACGAGTTTTCTGTCGTGATATTGTTACTATTGATTGTGCACATGCGGCGTGACAAGGCGGGCTATATCTGTGTATTTGCGTATGTGGCAAGATAAGGTGGGAATATTATTATGCGCGTATGGCGAGACAAGGCGGGCATTTACTTTATTATTGCACACGTGGCGAGACAAGGTGGGATATATCGGGGATTCTTTGTGATAACTTGGGGCATTGTTGTTGTTGATATTTGTGTAGTGGCATACTTACCCTGTGCTTGTTATACCGTGTACATTTCGTGAAAATTGTCTCTTATGTGTCATTCATCGTTTCTATTCTTATTAGTTGGCCTGAACTATGATAGAACACTGGCACAACCATACTCGTAGTTATTCACCCCTAACGGTTTAAGAAGATGGATCCTGATGTTATTGATCATTTCTACACACCATTGTCTACTTGCCTTCTATGTGAGAATGGCTCTATTGGCATGTGAGTTGCCCGTGTGGTTATAAAATTGTAATGAGGGCACATGATGCCAAGTGTTTAAGGTTCAGGAATTGGGACCCGTGAATTGTGAATATTTTGAGGTTCGGTACCTCGTGGTAATTATTGGCTAAAACCTGGTGTGAAAGTAGTCGTTCTTGTTGAGTTGTTACTTGCCTTTCCTTTATCTGTGTTCATCAGATTTAAATGTATTCAGCTTGCTCCACTGTGTTATTACTTTTTTTTTTTTGTGTGTTCTGTTGCTAGCTGTTACTTCTATTTCCTACTGCAAGTACCGTATTCTTGTTGTCATTATGTATAGCTTTGTAGAGATATCGTACTCTATGCCTATACATTGTCCAGGTTATTCAGACTAGTAGGTGTCTTGACTTTCCCTCGTCTCTACCCTACTGAGGATAGTCTTGATACTTACTGGGTACCGCTGTGGTGTACCTGTACAATTTTTGTGCAGAACCAGGTATTTCGAAGTCAGTCGATCGTTAGCTAGCTATGAAGGCTTTTGTTGAGGAGACTCAAGGTAAACATGTTGCTGCGTTCGCAGGCTTCGGAGTCACCTTCTGATGTTGTTGTTATACTGTTTATTCTTATTTCGAAACAGTTGTATTTAGAGGTTCTAGCAAACTCTGTAGAGCTTATGACTTGTACTACCGGTTTTGGGATTGTAAGTCTTGTATAGAGATTTCCTAATTTGAATTGTCAATCTTTATTCATTTTGTTATTATTTTCAGTAATTGTTAGGCTTACCTAGTCCCTAAGATTAGGTGTCATCACGACCTCCTACGGAATGAGATTTGGCTCGTGACATTTTCGATCCGAAACATAAATTTATGTGTAAAAATTCACTAAAACTATAAAAACTAGTAGATATAAACTCATAACTTTTAAAATATAATGGGTTCAATGCTAAAAAAAATTGAAGATTGAATCCATAGAGATTTAAATCTTAGATCCGCCTCCGACTGTGAGCATCAGATATTGCTTGTAAAGCCGACTATGTATAAGAGAATTACTTGGGAGTAATGCAACTACTAGTTTAAATTTTAGCAACATTAAATCTAATCAATGTATTGTTGTGAGAACCTGGAAGATGCTCGATCTTAATCTTTTATATTAATTTGCATGAACTACTTTTCTCATTTTTCACTTGATTCTGATTTAGTTTGCACGTATTGCTCACATGTCCCTACAGCAACTAAAATGCATGGAGATTTCTATTAGCTAGGTAGTTTTACTTCCAGTTGACGTTGCAGTTTAATTTGTTTCCTGAAGATAACATAACAAGTTCAGAGTTTTGGTTTTTCCACTCTTATTAAGAATAAATAAATTGAGCTTTTGACTTTATGATACAGCGATTTCAAATCGAAGCAATGCCCATACATATCACTTCAAAAACAAATTGTGTGCCTGCTAGCTGTGTCTGATAGTGTACTGTACACTATAACTAGCTTAGTCATTCTGATGCTGGGAGATAGGGGAAGTTATTATTATATATTTACCATAGACTTTTGTGGCCCAGCCCTTTTCCGGATCCCACGCATAGCGGAAGCTTAGTGTACCAACGTGCCCTCTTTTAATTTCCCCATCTGAGCTCATTATCAAAAAGCAAATTGTGAATTGAAAAGTTTCAGTTACGATGAGGAAAAAAAGGTTCTGCATTTTTCTTTCTTTACAATGAAGAGGGGCCATAAAATTGATGATTCCATTCTGAGCAAAGAAATCTACAGAAACTTCTCGTTGACCCAAATTAGACGGTTTAGATTTATATCCATCATTTGTTTCGTAGCTACGCAAAGGTCACCAGTTGCCAATGTCAACGTCTATCGCGTTATAAATAAAGGAAGCCTTTTGGTTCTCTGCCTCATTATTTTCCAACAGATCGATAGATGGCGGCTGGTCTTGGGTTTCGACGCTATTTATTGTGCATCTTGTTTCTTCTTTCAATCACTATATTTTGTGTTTCAGCCCGTAACTCCATTTCTCTCTCAGGTATATACTATGAGTCCCTTCCTTTATTTATTTGGGGACTTTTATCTCTTGTCTTTTCATCGTTTGTCATGCACCTAGTGGAAGTAAGAGTTTTTTTTTTTTTTGTAGTAGTTATTTGTTTGGAATTTATTGGTCCTGCTCATGTGAATTCGTGCTGCGTAAACCTCTTTAAAGGGAAAAGCACTCTCTGCTAAGATTTTATTTATTTACAAAGTTTTAACTAAGGATGAGATAATCATATCTATTCTACAGCATTCCTTAGTGGCATGGAGGTAGGGAGTGAATGATAAACAGTTCTTTCTCAATAAAGAGCTTTTTGAACTCATATGCAAATACTTGACGCCTTCAACTTTTGAACCGGAAGTTAATCTGAAATAGACTAATGTGTTAAAAATTGTAGGTATTACATAAATGGTATTGACTAGCTAGTGACAAAAAAGGCTCCATGTCAGTCGGTCTTATGATTCCATTTACTTCCTCCATCCTAATTTATGTGATGGTATTTGATTAGGTCATAATTTAAGGAAGAAAGATTTTTGGAATTTATGATTTAAAAATAAGCCAAAAAGAAGTTTAGAGTTAAGTTACTTACTAATATAAAAATGTACTACTATTCTTCGTAGGACCTAAAAAAGGGCATTACATATTTTAGGAGGAGGGAGCAGTACATATATATGTACTTACTATCAATACTGTGACGAAAATTCCCATATAACACAGAAGTTACATTTCCAGTTACTAATTATTATACATTATACTGTGTTTTCTGGAAAGTGAAAATCTCTTTTCTTTTTTCCTTTTGCAGGGGACGAGATGAAAATGCTGCAAGTGAGCCCACAGGATTACGGTGAACCCTCCGCAAACAACAACCACTATCCTGGCAGGGGCAGGTTCGATGGTGGTGGCCGTGGCCGCGGTCGCGGCCGCAACAAGTGGCCATGACAATGTTGACTATATATCCTCATGAGCACACATTTTCCGTACGTTGCACAATAAAAATCTGCTACCTCGTATATTTTGTACTTACTATATATGAAGCCTCTGCCGTTCCTGCCATTCGTGTTATTTCATGTGACTCTTTACAGAAAATTCTTGTTCAGCAAGTGTTAGTGAGGCATTTAAGGTCTAGGACCAATGAATTGAAGTAGTTTCATTATATTGACAAGATCTTCCTATGATGTTGATACAGTTTCGTCTTTGTACACCCAGAATAAATGTGATTTATATATTATTAAGCTTATTAACTATGGAAACAAATTTTTCTGCAGATTATTATATATTCATTTCATTTGAAAAGATGCTCACCTTTTACATTCTAACATTCAGTAATTGAATGCATGAGTCATAAACTTGTTAGTGACTAAGTGTGAAGCTTGTAACAACGATTTGTCTACTAATACTTCCCCACCAAAAAGAAATCGTTGGCTGAGTAATATTTGATATAAATTGCCAAATTGGAGTTATCAGCCATGTATTATTTTGAATTAATTGAATTTAAAACAACAAAGTTTCTTCATAAAAGATGCACTATTAAAATGGTACTACTAAAAGATTGTACTTAAACAATTCTCCTTCCGTCCCAATTTATATGGCGGTATTTGAATTTCGAGAGTCAAACGAGTTTTTGTTTGACCTCAATCTTTTGATATGTTCTTTGAAAGTTTTGAATTGTAATTATTATGTATTATAGTACTTTTTACATAATTTTCATATATGTAAATTTTAGTTCCAAATTTTTTAAATATTCTATGATAGAATTTATGGTCAAAATTAACTCGTTTAAATCTCAAAATCCACAAATTGTCACATAAATTGGGATGGAAGGATTATGAAATATGAACTTTAGTCAACAGTTTTTGTTAATTTCAATAGCTTTTGTCATTCACAGTGTATATCATATTTCTTCATGTGGGGTAAAATTTCAAAAAATCTCAATAAAAACAAAAAAGGGACTCAATTAAATCAAGGTGTCAACTAGACCAGTCCGTTCCAGGAACAGGCCATAGTCGTAAAAATAGCATGGTATAGCCAGTTTTCGGATTGGTCATTCAAAAATAGCCAGCGTTTACGAAGTCAATGAAAAATAGCCACTATTTTCTGCAACAGAGACCGATCCAACATATTATACTGGAGTTCGGTGCACCTGTGTATGAACTCCAGCATATTATGCTGGACCGGTATACTTTGCTGACTCCAGTATAATATACTGGAGACTGGAGCACCGGTGCTCCAAACTCCAGTATATTATACTGGACAATTATACTTGCTGGAACTCCAGTATATTATGCTGGAGTTCTAGTGTACTTATGCTGGAACTCCATCATATTATGCTGGAGTTCCAGCATACTTATCCTGGAACTCCAGTATAATATGCTGGAGTTCAAGCATACTTATGCTGGAACTCCAGTATAATATACCGGCGTATTTTTCAGGTTTTGAACAGTGTTTTCGCTCAGATTTATCTTTACATGAAAAGTGGCTAAATTTTGATTACTTTTGAAACTGGACTATTTTTAAACAACCAGTTATAAATCTGGCTATTTTTGAATTTGTCGCTATATTTTTACCACGGTCCAGGAACCGGCCCACGCCCTTACTAATCCTAAAACTGTCAATAAGACGAGCAACAAAATGCATGAAGAACAGAAAAAGTTATTAGCTTGGCCTGGTGGTAAGTTTAATCATGCTCTTTGTATCATGTGCAAATATCACTTATCGTAATTAGTGGTGGAAAAATAGATTAAAAAATAATTATTTATCCATATTAAGATAAATTCAAAAATAGTCAGATTTACAAATGGTAACTGAAAAATAGCCACACTTTCAAAAGTAATCGAAATTTAGCTACTTTTCATGTAAAGATAAATCTGAGTGAAAGTATTGTTCGAAATTTGGAAAATATTCCAGCATAATATACTGCAGTTCGAAATTTTTACACATGAACTTCCGACATAATATGCTGGAGTTCCATCATAATATGCTGGAAGTTCATACACGTTGTCACACCCCTTTTTCTCGCGAAATCGGGTTTCAACGTGTGACAACTCTTTTAAGAGAGGTATTAAAAGAGAAGTCGTCACCTAACGAGTTAAGGTGCGTTAGGGCACCTATTTGTAGATAACTTTGTCTAACTAGTTTGTGTCACCAAAGATCGGGTAAGGGCTCGAAATTACCTCGAAGAGAAGGTGTTAGACATTCTTCGAGGTCCACAACTGTGAGTTTCGGCCGAACTCAATTATATGAATTAGTCTATGTGATCAAAGACAAGAAAATAAAGGGATTTGGAGAAGTTCATTATTAAACACAAATAATTGATTGAAAGGCAAGGTTTTGGGGGGGGGGGAGGTCCTAAAGTCGTATCCTATGCGTGCACTACCCGTCTCATGCCTGTGGTCCAGAAGGCATTTGAACTTTTATTTTAAGGTGATTCTAGACTTTAACTTAGGTTGTTAAAAAGGGAAAATACTAAGCGACATACAAAAGAGTTTAGGACTTTCACATATATACAAGTAAGGGCTCAAGTTAGCCTCCGCACACTACAAGGAAGTATAGAATTAGCAACAATTTTTTTGCAACAACAATAATATTGTTGCAAAATACAATAAATGACAACAACTTTATTTAGTTGTTGCTATATCATAGAATTTTTACCCACAAAATTTTTTTTGTTAGCAAAAGTTTTAATATCGTTGCCATATTTAACAAACAATATAATAAATTTTAAATATATATAAGTTAGCAACGACTTTTTAACAACAATAATATGGTTGTTGGCTAAGTTTAATAAATGGCAACAACATAATTAGATTGTTGTTGCATCACAAAATTTTTAACCACAAGGTTTTTCTTGTTACCAAATATTTCTTTTTACTTTATTTTAGGAGTAATATAATAAATATAAAATATAAAAATAATTGGCAATAACAAATATTAGTTGTTGCTATTACACAAAATTTTCTCAACAATTAGTAAATCACTTTTAGTTTTCCGCCAAAACAAACGCGCCAAAACAGATTTCCCTATTTTATTACTTTTCCCCAAATTTTTAGCGCTCAATTTTAGTTTCCACTGCATCTAGGTTTTCTCTTTTCATTATCTAAACTAAGTTCTTGCATCTGTGTGTTCGATTTTTTGATCTCTTCCGCTGTGTTCAACCCAAAATCTGGTGAGTTCTCGCTTTTGATTTCGTTTCTTCTCAATGTCTATTGCTTTCTGCTTTTGATTTAGTTTAATCGTATCATTCTTCTTAATTTGTGATACCTTAATCACTAGTCAATGATTGTTTACTGGGATTTCCTTGAATTGTTTTGTAATATGAGATGCCGTTGATCTTTTCTTGGTTGTTATAGTGAGTGTTTTCTATATAATTTTCTTAATTTTTTTCATGGTCATGCTATTTGACGTTCTTTTTTTGGGGAATTAATGGTGTGAGAGTGAGAATATTTGGGATTGATGATTTACAATATGGGCTATTGTCTACTTTTTTCTGAATCTGATAAAGATTGGTGCCTTTATCTGTTCTTTGTTTCATCCGGAAAAATGGGAGTCCCCAGTTTATTGTGAAACCAAGTGCAGCCATTAATACCACAAAAAGACTTTGCTTATTTCAATCGCTTTCTTCACACGACTTCTATCCATCACCCTGCCGAAATGATTAATTTCAACTTTCTACTACTCCTTTTATATTTTATTTTTTGTGATTTTTTCTTTGTAAATTTATTTGTTTCTCATTTTTCTGAACATATCTTATTTTTTTTCTTATCATTTTGCTGCCTTCACTTTTTCATTTGGCTAATGTCCAATAATATAATTTTTAACATGTTATAGCCTATCATGACAATAAATGTGCATGTTTCTAGTAATACTGAATCTGCTGCCGATGTAGTTTCAAATTCACAGCCAGGTAAGTTATTTCATTTGTTAAAATTCTAGCCCTTTAAAATCTCTTGATTGTATAGATTTAATTTGCTATATACCTAAATATCTTCCTATGTTGCCGAAGGAAAAAAGAGAAAGGGAAGGGGGAAGACAACAGGGCTTTCAGTTCAAAAGAAACGGAAAGATAGTGACAATGGAAAGTTGAAGGTGATTATTCCACCGGATAGAACAGTAGCAGTAGGCCCTGGAGCTAAAGATTTTGTTGCCGAGCTCTCCGTCAAAGTTCTCCAGCATGCTAGGCATGATGTCAAGAAATGGAAGGAAGTCCCTAATCTAGCAAAAGATAGAATTGTTGCTCATATGCTGGTAATTCACTTTGTTTCTTCTCGATCACTTGATAAATTCTAGAAAATTGGTCACTTTCTTGATCAGCTTATCAAATTCTTATTTATAAACTTACTTTTTTTAACATCTCATTTGATTAATTTAGCTTATGAAAAGCATACAACAAAGAACCAGCTTCTACTGAAGTAGATGGTTCAACTCCTACTTATATGTTGAGGTAGCTAAGATAATATATAATCAAATTCTAAATTCCAGATTACTTTTGAACTTGAATAATTCACCAGAACAATGATGTAAGTGTACAAATAAAGTATGTTTATAACTTATTAGTGGTAAGCCAATTTTAGGCATGCTAACCTGAAAGGTCCTCAACACATTGGCAGACAATGAAAGTTATATTCTAAGTAAGCTCACTTAAGTATTTTTGAGTGCAGGACACCTTTCTACTTCCAGACACACAACACAATCGAGATACTATCCTTCAAACAGCTAATAATTTATACCGATATCGTCGTAGTAGACTCCACGATCATTTCAAGAAATTTGCTTCGAATGAGGAAAGCTTGCAGAACATGCCGGCAGAAGTTAATGAAGCTGAATGGAATTTCTTAGTGGACTATTTCAGTTCTGATGCTTTTAAGGTAATTAGGAGTATATCAAAATTAAATGGACTATTAGTAGTAGTAAGCACACCATTCCTTTGTTGCTTAGTAGAGTTGTTCCCATTGTCATCTAATTTATCAACAGTTCCAGGTTGATTAGAAACACCTTCCACTGACTGAATATTTGTAGGCTTACATTCTTCGTTAACATCTGCTCCGGGTTGGTTAGAAATAACTTCCACTAACTCATTAGTTTTAGCTAAGCATTCTCTATTAGCATCAGTTCCAATTGAGAAAATTTCATCTTCCACCAAATGCTGTTGAATCTCTTTTTTTTGTGTCCTTTTCTTGCTAATGATTCTCTGGATAGCAGTTCTCTCCCTTATATCCCTCCGTTTTTTCTTAATCCTTTTTCTTTTTCCTGTCAACTCTCTCTTGAACAAAAGGGTCATTTTGTTTAGGAGATTCCTTATTCTTATTCAGATATGGATGTGGTTACACTGTTTTGCTTGCTAGACTCAACTTGATCAGATATGGATGTGGTTGTGATTGTTTTGCTCTCATCATCTTTTTGTGAATTTGTAGTTGAACTTTATAATATTACTTAGTTTCTTCTTATACTTTCTTACTTAAATTAAAATATATTCATGCAGCAAATGAGTGCATGAAATAAAACTAATAAGGGAAAACAAGAAATGAATCATATTTGTGGCAGAAAGTCCTTTTAAGCAGTATCTTATGATGTGGTAAGATGTCTTTATTTTGAGCAATTTTGATCATTTTTCTGTAATAACATAATTTAATTTGTTTTATTAGAGAGATTCAAGCACTGGCAAAGAGCCAAATCTTCAAAAACTTTGGAAAATGACTCACATGAAGTCAGGACATTGGGTTAATGATGCCTCTGCTGAATTTAATATATATATGAAACTCTTATCTTTATCCTAGAATATGTGCCGATTGAAATAAATATCGCAAGTTTAAGCTCGTATAATTGTTTGTAGGATAAGCTAACAGAAATTGTGGCCGAACAAACTCAAGAAGTGGAAGAGGATACTGATGTGGACCCAATTATTAATGCTGCTTTTGTGAAACTTGTTGGAGAAAAGTCAGGATATTGCCGCGGTCAAGGATCGGGAGTCATGCCAGCTAGTAGGAGATCTATGCATGTAACTCAAGAGCAACTGCAAGCACAACAGAAAGAGGTGGAAGAAGAACGTCATAAACGAGAGAATGTAGAGTGTAAACTAATAGAAGTGGAAAATCAACTTGCGGAGGAGCGGAAAAAACGAGAAATCATGGAAGCTCGTCTAGTGGGTGATCAAAAAATATTAAAACAGGGCATGATGGCACTAGTATCCCATATACAAAGTTCCGAGGTATTTAATTTGTTTAAGGCGTTAAAGTTTCAATTACTTGCTTTTGATCCTAAAAATAATTTTATTAAACTGCTTAAGAATAAAAGAGGAACCAAGTAGCAGTTGAATTCAATAGCTATGGCAGGGCTTTGCTATTCTAAATGTCTACTGATGCTTGTTGGTAAGATGGTACACAGATACAATGAATGTAGGAAAGAGACATTTTACCCATAGCTTTTTTAAATGATTGAGAAACTATCTTAGCTTATCAGTATACGAAGCAAATTGCTGGTGATTTACTTTAGCTCTGTAGCTAAATATCAGCTATAGTATGTGAACTTTCACAAACTTCAGACTTACTTTAAATACTATGATAAAAATATTTCTAAGTCCAACACATGATGTTCTGTTTTATATCCTATGGTAATAGCTTCGAAGAATGGACGTTCTCATACACTAATCTGTTTGTCATTTCTACATGAGATATTAGATATTCAAGGTATAAAATGCTTTATGTATATGTTGTCTGTTTATTTGGATCTATAGAAACTATATTTTGTATTCTACTGAAAGGAAACGTGTTCTAATATTTTTGATGTTATAAATTTGCATCTTCGAAGTTTTATCATATTTAAGTTTAGTTGTACAATGTTTAACAAACTGGACTTCCTACTACAATTTTTGACATGATTGCTAATTTAAATGATTCAGATGAGACAAGTCCTACAAGTCTTATGGATGATAGCATGGTAAGTAAACTTATTCTAGTTCTTGTGAAAGGAAGTTTCTTGGTTGTATATGCAAATGAATCTATTTGAATAAATCAATCTTTGTTCTAAATTTTTTTCAGACTATAGTATTGTATCTTTGGGAGTATTTAGCATGTTCTGATGCAATTTTATTTTGGGGAGTATTTTAATCAAGCTTACACTGCTTACATGCCTATTTTTCTTAAGTTGTTGCAGTTATTTCTCATTAAAATATATTATTGATTTTTCTTAAGTATTTGGTTTCAAGAAGACTTTTGGTCTGAATACCTATGGGAGGATGACTTGAAATATACAAAAGTTGTTTGTGAACAGGATTATATAACTTCCTGCCTAGCTGTGGAAAATGAAAAAAAGGAAAAAAGATAACCATACCAAATACCAAATAGTTTGAAATAAGCATTAAATCAAGAGTGCTTTCAGTCATGATGCACTTTACCTATGCACATAATCCAGATTGTAGGTGATTGTTTCTTTCTCTTGGTCGTGCATTATTAATCTAATATTCCCAACCATGTTTCTGAGAGTGCTTTTTTAAGTTAATGTTGTGTTTCCACTAAGCTCTTTTCAGGTTGATGGTTCCTGTTATGGAGTCATTTTGGTCATCTTAGTATCTTGATATTTTTTGTGTTGCTTTTACATGGCTTCCCGGTGTTGTCTCTTCTTGTCTTTTTTTTCATTGATGTGGTACTTATGTTGTACTGAGCCGAGAGTCTATTGGAAACAACCTCTTTATTTTCACAAGATAGGGGTAAGATCTGCGTAAATTGGGATTATACTGGGTATATTGTTATTGTTGTTGTAAGTTATTGCAGTAAAATAAGCTTCCACTATTTCGTTTTGCACGTTTGTACTTTATAGCTTCTTTTTATCAAAATCTAATTATATATTTTTTTTTAGGATGAGTAGCATTCCTGACATCTGGTTCATGTAGTGCACAAGCTGGTGGAAGAAGATTTATTTTTTGGGTTAATATTAGAATAGAACTTAAGGACCTTGAATATATGATACTTTTGTTTGTTTTGTAAGTAAAGATATACTTTTTAGGATTATTTAGCTTTTGAAAGTTAGTATATCCACTGCATCAATTTTATGTATAGACGCTTTATTTATAAATATATATATATATATAAATTAAACTACAATTTATTATCTCTACATGTATTTGTGAAAATTTAAAGAATATATGAATTATGTATTTAGTAACACCACATAAATTGTTGTCAAAGTAGTACTAGAGAATATGTTGAAAAAAAAAGTAATTATTACCACAATAATAGTTGTTGCTAAAAGTCTTGATAACAGATTATTAACTTTACCGCCAATTTCTTTAGCAACAACGGATATTGTTGGCAAAAAACTAATTTTGTCGCAACAATAATTTTTGTTGGTACATGTCTTTATAATCCACGACTTCATTGACCTTTTACTAACAACAAATAATTTATGACAACGATATATATTGTTGCGCTAAGTTACCTTTTGGCAACAATATTTTCTGTTGTTGCATATACTTTTCCCATCGGTGTTTACTGCAACGGAGTGCAACGACTTCTTTGTCGTTGCCAAAGATATTTTTTGCAACAACATTGAATATATGGCAACAAAATTTGTTGTTGCGATATGCCTTCTTTCTTGTAGTGGCATTTAGACAACAAATACACGCAAGTCAGATTAAAAAAAGACAATTGATGATTTTAATAAATGGAGGTTGCAGAAACCTATAGGCATGATCTCTATATGAATCTGGATTTAATGAGCGGGCATTTTACAATCTCTGAAACCTACATAGTTGCCTGCCGTATAAGCGATTAAAATTATAGGCATGATATTTAGGCATTTTTTCAGTAACCGATAATGGTGATCATTGGATTATGTTCAAAATTGGTTAATCGGGTCCTATAGGCATGGTTTCTAGTGATAATATTTAACACCGCGTTGGGGATTATTAAAGAAATGAGTATGACAATTAATTAACTGACTCAGATCTTATAGGCATGATATCTACCCAACTTGTTGCAAGTATAAGATAAAAATCCCTTTCCCAATTTCACTAATACCCCAAAATATTATTACAATAATTATTATAGACCCAGAATGAATGTTATAAATTACATAGTAGATATAGCTATAAGGAGCCTACAATATGCCCAAATACACATGGACAAGCCATGCCTTCATTCTCACAATTTACAACAGATCCAAAATTACATATTCATAGATACATAAACAACTGATAGTTGAGTGATTCACTCAGTGGTCTTAAAACAGAATTGAGCATATAGAACCAAGACCCCAGTGTGTCAGAGTTTCTAAGGGCTTCATGAACCCAAGACAGTGCTCACACTAGGGAAGTTAATAAAGATCATTCAGAGGAGGAACTAGAGACCAAATCCTAGTGTGTCAGAGTTCACAAGGGCCTTAATTGGACCCCGAGCAATGCTCACACTAGGGCAATCAAAAAGATAGAACCTAAGTAGCCTTGGCTTTCAACCGGCTAAGAATGGGATTCAAAGAACTCAAGCAACAAGTGAAAGAGAAAGGACTAAGGTTGAGGGACAGGAATTAAGGGATTTAAAGAGACACAACCAAATTGAACTAACCAGGCAGGCAGTTGATTAAATCACAGAACTAAAGAACAACCTTAATGCAAACTGGAAAAAAACAGGTTCAACACTTAGCATAGGAACAATCACATGCTGAAAGAGTTAAGAAAAGAACATGTTTGCAGGATTGACAATGATTATTATACACAGATGCCCATTGCTAAACAGGTTGAAACATGGTTGGAAACTATGCTAAGTATATAAGAAACAAGGCAACATTGTGCTAAACCGCATAATCACAAAAAGAAGAGGGCATCATGTTAGCAATGGGGCATGATCACAGACACATAACATATGCTAGGGCATTTTTACAGAGAGTCTGGACAGCATGAAAGATAAACAAATAGCAGATAAGCATTCAAGCATTGTTATAGAGGTCTAATTAACAGAATATGATTCAGTTTGTGCCAAAGGTTTAGCCTAACACCTCAAAGTAACAATTCAAAACATGCTGAGATAACTGTTCTAAATCACAAGCAAATACTAACGGGGTATGGGATCAAGTGAGCATGCTGAGTGATACAATGACTAACACTGAAAGTCTCAACACAGATTACTGTAGGGATTCAAGGGGTAAGTGAATAAACATGTTCATAGGCATTCAAGAGTCAATACACTAACTGAATAAGCCCTAAGAAGTTCAGATTACTCAATTAGGTGTAGATAGTCTCAGAACTAGTAGCATTAAGAGTGAGTAAATGCAAAAGTTAGCAGAGTGATGCTTAAAAGTAAACCAGAAACATGTTAAGCTAAAGATTCAAAGATAAGAACACATAAGGATGAAATTGCGAAAGTCAAGTAACTCACCAGTTAAACGAGAAATGCAAGAAAAGAACAAAACCCATAGTGTTCTGAATCGTCAATGAGTAGCAACAACCCAGAACTTAATGGCATTGGCTTTCAGCTGGCCAAGACCAAAGTATAGAACGAAATAACAGAGTAAAGTTTTAGATCTAGTGAGATTGTAATGATTCCCGAGTTTGTTTAAAGGGAATGGGGGAAGGGGTTTATATAGGGGTAGATATTAACACATAAACATGGAAAATCATCAGTCAAACACTAGAAAGGAAAGCAATTGAAATCAGTAAGAAAAAGAGGAAATTCCAGAACCCTAATTTTAGGCATAGTGCACAAATTAACGGAAATAAAAAGTAAAAATCACATGCTGCATAGAATAAGATGAACATAGATAGAAATCTATTCAAAATCAAAGAATTGAGTCAGGTTTGGATTGATTTAAAAAGTATCTGAAACCCTAAATTAGGGTAAGTAAAAATCGGCAAAAATAAACAAATCTACACATAATAGGGCAAATATAGCAAGATAATACTTAAAATAAAAGGCTTAAACCAACTTTGGTTCGAATAAAAAAAAAATCTGAAAACCCTAGTTTTAGGGTAAGTAAAAATCTCAAAGATACATAGAGATTCATAGAGATTCATACCATAAAAGAACAAGAACGATCACAGATAGAAAGGGTCAAAGAACTGAAGCAGATTTGGTTCGATTTCTAAGAGATTTGCTTGTCATGTTTAGGCAAGCAAATTAGGTAACACCATAGACGAACCAGTACGGGGGGGGGGGGGTAAATAAGGTAAGAAAATCTATGGTGGATTCCATTTTAGGGCCGAATTTGGAGGGGTTAAGAGAGACGGCAGCTAGGTTCATAAGAGACAAGAGATGAGAGGGTTTCAGGGCGGCGGGGTGGTAAAAAATTATTAGGGTTTGGGGCTTGGGTGTAGTTAAAGAGGAGGGTGTAACGTGAACCGTTGATCTCAGGGATCAATGGCCACGATTTAGGAGTTCTGGGTCGGGTGGTTTAAACGGGTATGGGGTTGGGCTAATTTGTCTTGGACCAAGGCTAAGTGGGTTAGTGTAAGGGTGTTGGGCTAGTGTATTGGGTAGTGTTAGGTCCGAATTTGGGTAGGAATTTAGGCTAAATTTTAAATACCCAATTTTAATCAAATAAATAATTTATAAAACTGATAAATAAATAACAAAATATCATTTATGCATTAAAATGGTTTAAAAGATGCTAACCTTTTACATTCTAACATTCAGTAGTTGAATGCATGAGTCATAAACCTATCAGTGACCAAGTATGAAGCTTGTAACAACGATTTGTCTACTAAAACTTCCCCACCAAAAAGAAATCGTTGGCTGAGTAATATCTGATATAAATTGCCAAATTGGAGTTATCAGCCATGTATTATTTTGAATTAATTGAATTTAAAACAACAAAGTTTCTTCATAAAACATACACTATTAAAATAGTACTACTAAACAAGTTTGTACTTAAACAATTCTCCTTCTGTCCCAATTTATACGGCGGTATTTGAATTTTGAGAGTCAAACGAGTTTTTATTTGACCTCAATCTTTTAATATGTTCTTTGAAAGTTTTGAATGGTAATTATTATGTATTATAGTACCTTTTACATAATTTTCATATATGTAAATTTTAGTTCCAATTTTTTTAAACATTTTATGATAGAATTTATGGTCAAAATTAATTCGTTTAAATCTCAAAATCCGCAAATTGTTACATAAATTGGGATAGAGGAATTATGAACTATGAACTTTAGTCAAGAGTTTTTGTTAATTTCAATAGCTTTTGTCATTCACAGTGTATATCATATTTCTTCATGTGGGGTAAAATTTCAAAACATCTCAATAAAAACAAAAAAGGGAATAAATTAAGGTGTCAACTAGACCAGTCCGTTCCAGGAACAGGCCATATCTTTTTACCACGGTCCAGGAACCGGCCCACGCCCTTGCTAATCCTAAAACTGTCAATAAGACGAGCAACAAAATGCATGAAGAACAGAAAAAGTTGTTAGCTTAGCCTGGTGGTAAGTTTAAGAGAAATTTTCATAAAATACTATCTTTTAATGGTAATTAGCTATATATAAATATCATTTGCTATATTACGGATTATAGATACGTTTTCTGTTATTATAAGATATATTAGATGTATTTAAGTTACTGTACTCATGAATACAGTAGCAAAAATAGGCGTGAATCAGGGAAGTCCAGTTAATCAGTTGTTGTATTCGAGTGTATTCGACTGTATTCATGGCGTGAAATATGGGATTACAACTGGACAGATTATTGTATTCGACTGTATTCACGGCGTGAAACAGGGGATTACACTTTTTTTAAACGGAAATTGAATCAATTAACATAATAGACTCCTAATATAACATAACAAACTCAATTATAACACACAAAATTTATATTTCCTTGTATAAAAAAAATTCTCAACTGAAAAATAACCCAAAAACATAGCAATCTTCAGAGAAATTATATAATACATCTGAATACATAAATTATATTAATTAAAAAAAACATATGAATACATTCATGGCATATAGCGAGATAGTGAATACAATGAAATACATAGAATACAACGGGATACATTGAAATACAATGAAAAAAAAGACAGTGAATACAATGAAATACATGGAATACAACGAGATACATTGAATTACAATGAAAAAAAAGACAATGAATACAATAAAATACATGAAAATACAGCGTAATACATTGAAAATACATTGAAATATATTAACAGAAAATCAAGTTGCTCATCCCCAAACTCCGTCGTCTTTGTTCAAGAACAAACCCTAATTTTCGGTGAATCCGCCAAACAAACCCTAATTTCTGGCGAATCCACCAACAAACCCAAATTTTCGGCGAATCCACAATTGCTATCTCTTGTTACTGGTCTCCTTTGGATGATAATATCGAGGTTTCTTTGCCTTCTTTTTTGAAAAATGTCCTTCCAAAGAAAATGTTGATGCTCATATACAGACTGGTCTTTCTTCTGTTGAATTTCTGAGGAGTAGTTGTGCCGTCCCAAGTCTCTCTTCTTGCCATCAACTACCAATAAGGTAATCAAGGGTTGTTAGTGACTTCCTTGTGTTTAAAAGGGTTGTAATTGCTTTTGTTGCATTGCAAATTTGACAATTCCAGGAGTAGTACTATCACAACAAAGACAATATACTGTCAAATAATATCTAGGATATGAATGGACAATTGGACATGGATCATCAACATAGAATTGTTCTTTCTCTCATACTATTGAACGAAACCAATCAATACTTTCTCTCGGATCATCCTTTTCAGGATACATAAAAGTTAGTTAGGGTTCCGATAGAATGAAGGATGGCGGAACCGGCGAGTCCAGGCGGCGGTGGCGGAAGCCATGAGAGTGGCGGCGAGCGGAGCCCTCGGTCGTGTTTTCAGGGAATGGGGAAAGAGAATGACATGTATCAAAGTAGAGAGAGAAAGAAAATAGTGTAACTGAATAGCGTATTTAGTGGCTTAGGGGTAGGAGGTAACCAAAATTAGATATTTTGCTATAAACAGTAAAAGGTATCTACATAATATAATTTTTTTAAATAACATTTATTTAAAATAAATAAGGTATTAACCTTTTCTATAGGAGGTAAAAATTCCTAAGTTTAATCATGCTCTTTATATCATGTGCAAATATCACTTATCTTAATTAGTGGTGGCAAAATAGATTAAAAAGTAATTATTCATCCATATTAGGGTAAAATTCAAAAATAGTCAGATTTACAAGTGGTAACTGAAAAATAGCCGCACTTTCAAAAGTAATCGAAATTTAGCCACCTTTCATGTAAAGATAAATCTGAATGAAAAAATTCGGAAAATATTCCAGCATAATATACTGTAGTTCAAAATTTTTACATGTGAACTTCCTGCATAATATGTTGGAGTTCCATCATAATATGCTGAAAGTTCATACAGATGTGCTCCAATCTCTAGTATATTATGCTGAAACTTTTCGTGTGGTGGGGTTTCAGCATAATATGCTGGAAGTTCATATGAAGGCACACCAATCTCCAGTATCTTATGCTGGAACTTTCTGTATTCCAGCAAAATAGTGGCTATTTTTTAATGACTTTGCAAATGCTGAATATTTTTTAATTATCAGTCCGAAAACTAGCTAACCCGTACAATTTTCACTCCATATTATTCACTAAAAGATAGGTTGAATAATGAATTTTTTATATAGGGGTCAAATATGGATAAGATTCATATTATCCACTTAAAAATGGATAACCAGTGTGTTTAACTTTTACAATTGCAAAGATTAGGCCCGACGCCCCCTCCCCCTCCCGTTTGTCACACATAATTGTAGTATTTATGGTAGAGCATAATTTTTATATATTGGAGATAATACATAATTACCACATTAGGGTTGTCCCGCTTTACCAGTTTTACCCTCATACTTTGCGGGGGTCCTATGACCCCTGGCTTTATTTGAAATTGTCACTACCCAAGTTCTCCCTCCATGAACTGTCATGATGTCACCTAGTCTCTACGACTAGGTAAGCCTAACCATTTGCGGAAAATAGGAATTTAAAAGTACAACTAGCCATCTAACAGATAAATATATATAAAGTGTTTAAAATGCCGCTCGACATATACAATAATAACACTCTCGACCAATAATAATACTTCCAAAACCCGAAATCTCATGAATCACAAACTAGAAAAAAATACATAGTGTTCTAACTCCAGAAGTCTAAACAAAAGTAATTACAGAGGTCTATAGCTAAAAGGGGGAATAGAGAGGGAAGTCTCGGTCTGCGGATGCGGCAGATATACCTCGAAGTCTCTGAAATCGCCTCGTCTCACTGATGGTATGGCTGAGCAGAAGAACCTGGATCTGCACACAAAAAACATGTGCATGAAAGGGCATGAATACACCAAAACGGTACCAGTAAGTGCCAAGCCTAACCTCGGTCGAGTAATGACGAGGAAGGTCAGGACCCTACTGGTTAAATATATATATATATATATATATATATATATATATATATATATATATATATATATATATATATAAAACAAGATAAAACAGTATGAAATATGACAATATAATTAAGATACTAACAGTCGATAAAGAATGAAGTCACAAAAAGAAACAACTCAGAACATAGAGATAACAACAGGGGTCACAAGATATCGTCCCGTTATCCCAAAATTTAAATGTGCAGAGGATCTCCCGGGGATCTCGTCCCGTAGTCCGAATCATAAATATGCAAGGGAATCTCCCGGAATACCGATCCGTAGTCCCAAAGTAAATATCCAGTACATGGGGGTCTCCCAGGATATCGTCCCGTAGTCCCAATTATAAAGTACAGAGGGATCTCCCGGAATACCGATCCATAGTCCCAAAGTAAACACACAACAACATTAAGAAAGAAATCTATAATTCTATTCGAGAATAAACATGAATTTCTACTCTAAACATGCTGCACAGAATCCAAGTAAGCAGTTAAAGCAAATACCGATGTTAAGTCATATAGTCATGCTTTCCTAAGCTACACAGAAAACTTCAAGTACAAGTATTGCTCAATTAAAAGAAAACACAAATATTTACTTAATGAAAACAGAGTTTTTCAATAATTAGCACGTGTGCGCACTCGTCACCTCACGTACACGACACTTTTATAACAACAATACCAAAACCCTAAGGGGAGTTTCCCCTACACAAGGTTAGGCAAGCCACTTACCTCGAACCAACTCAAAATCAATCTGATATCATGCTCTTGCTACGATTATCCAACTCCGGGTGACCCAAATCTAATCAAATTAATATCACAACGTAAATACAATTACAAACAACTAATTTAGCTAATGAAATTGAAGTTAAGGCAAGAAAATAGAAAAACGCCCAAAAAATACTCTCCGAACCCACGTCTCGAAATCGGGTAAAAGTCACAAATTATGAACACCCATTCACTCAGGAGTCTAACCATACTAATTTCACTCAAATCCGATACCAAAATCTTGATCAAAATTCCAAAATTAGGCCTAAGAACTTTTCTCAACTTTTTTCTAATTTTTTCACCCCAAATCCGAAATTAGATGATGAATTCATGTTTAGATTAATGAGTTATAATCAAAAAGGAGTTAGGAATCATTACCCACAAACTTCCTCCGAAAATCTCTCCAAATTTCGCCTCCTACCGAGCTCTCAATCCAAATTTTGAGTTATGAACTAAACTCCTCGATTTGAACTTTAAATTCTGCCCAGATACGACCTTAATCGCGATCACATAAACTCCCTCGCGATCGCGAAGAACAACTTCGCTTGCCCCTAGATTTGTACTACGCGAATGCGTAGCTCCCCATGCGAACGTGATGTCTTCACTGCTCAGACCTACGGGATCGCGGTTGACCTCACGCGATCGTTATAGAAATATAATAAATACCACCTCCGGTAACTAATACCAGTTTCAATTAAAATGATGTATGACACGCACCAATCATATTGTGACAAGTGTTTTTAAACTACATAATTTCCTTTTTTATTTATTATTATTTAGTTTATCTTCCCTTTCTTTTTCTTTTTTCCTTTTCTTTATCCCCAACCCCCACCCCATACCAACAAGCCTCCTTTTTCGTCCTAGCGCTCCCAAGCTATCCCTTACCCCAGCTGATTAGTTCTTGTGTTTGGTTTTTTAATTTCAAAATTTTCTATTTTTGGCTTCTTCTTTTTCTCTCTACATCCAATCTCCCCAGCTATTTCTTCATCTTCTTTTTTATATTAAATATCCCCATTGTTTAAAGTGTTACCGGAATCACCATTGTTTCCGGCAAAAAATAAGAAGAAGAAAAAAGAAAAAGAAGAGAAGAGAAAATATACTGGAGATGACTTTTAGGATGAAACGAAAGAGTTTTGGAGGAAAATGTACTGGAGATGATTTCTATTAAGCTGTTTTTTTTTAATATCCTAAGCTTTTTTTTTTTAATCAAAGTGGTGGAGATTGTGGCAATCAAAGTGGTGGTGGGTGTGATTTAATGGATAAATATATGGAGTATAATTTTTTTTGAAGAAATTCTGGTGGGTTTGGTGTAGATGGAGGCAGTGAAGTGGTGGGAGAAGGGACTGTTGTTATTAAAGAAGAAGGAAGAAGAGAAGAAAGAAAAGAAAAAGGAAAGGAAAATGACGAGGAAAAGTAAAACAAAATAGAAAGAAAAGTAAAAAATTACATTTAAATAAAAAATCTTGCAAAAAATTCAATTTTTAATTTTATTTTTAATCCCCTCACTCTCTTTAAGCAAGTGATATACACTCTCCGTGTCATATGGGCTGGGAGTGAGATAATGATATCAGTTCAAAGTTGTCAGGGGGTTCCGCAAAATAAAAGGGTGCCTCTAGCAAAGTGTGACAACCCCAATAGTGTAATTATATATTATCCCTATATATTGATGACATAAAAAAAATTACATCATCAAATCATAAAATTACTGGGAATACAACTGCAAGTAATTAATGATAAAAACATGTCCCACATGTTTAATGGGCTCAAAGATTCGTTGGAAACTAATCCAATTGTTCTGCAACTATGTGGAGCAAAAGAGAAGTAGGTCGTCTTGAAACTTATTTTCTTTTAGGATTAATAAGCAAAAGTTTCATTGGCGCCTTAGTTTTTCACCACCATCTAATTTATACTCATTTTTTAAAAGAAGTCTCACCGGTACTAAATTTTGGATAACTTCAAAAACGTTTTTCTCTTCGTCTTGTATTCTTGTCACATGTATTCAGGAGCTTCGCTGCTGTTTTCTTCTTCTCAGCATAAATTCAGGAGCAGTTTGATTTCTTCTTCTTTTCTTCTTTTCTTCTTTTCTTCTTTTCTTCTTCTACTTCTTCTTAGTTACAAAACACCATTGTAGGTTGTGTTTACAGTTTCTTCTTCTTCTTAGTTTTAAAATAATTTGTCGTTGTTTTGATAATTTGATAATTGAGCTATGTTATTTATGATATTTGAAAGTAATGTTTTAAATTGGAGCTCATTTGGAGTAGATTTGAGCGTTCAATTGTGTGTTGAATTATTAAAATTCGAAGAACAAGTTAATGTTTCAGAACTTAAGATCCGAATTTTGAAGTTGAATTGAAGAGATAGATCTGCTTAAGATCTGATTTTTCTGAAGGTTCATTAGAGAAAGATAGAAAAACTTAGGATCTGATTTCTGAGGTTGCATTAAGAGATAGAACTACTTAAGATCCGATTTTTTTGAAGTTGCATTAGAAAGATAGAAGAACTTCATATCTGATATCTGAAGTTGCATTGAAGAGATTGAACTACTTAAGATCTAATATTTCTAAGTTACATTAGAAAAACAGAAGAACTTCAAGTCCGATTTTGAAGTTGCATTAAAGAGATAAAAAATTCAATTAGGGTAATTTTTTGCAAATTTTATGCAATACGTATATAACTTTAATTGTAGCCCCAAAAGTGGATATATGTGAACTTCGTCCGAATAATTGTATTAAAATAAATTCTAAAATACCAATGAAAGCCAAAAAATTTCTACTACATGATCCCTATTTTTGCTCTTCTTCTTTTTTCCTCTTTTTTTTCTATCCTTTTTTCGTCCCCTTTTCTCCTTTTATTTTCTATTTCCTTCTTCCTCTATTTTCTCCTTTTTTTTTTCTTTTTGTTATGAATAGTTTGTACATTGGATACTACTTTGGATACTATATTGGATGCTACATTAGATGCCTATGTTGTGAATAACTTAAAGATTAAATTTCCTACTTTATGTCCATCATCTTTACTTTTTATGCCTATAAAAGGCCATGTAATTGCAATGGAAAAATACACCAAAGTGAAAGAAGAAAACACTTCTCCCTTCTTTCTATCTCTTCTTATTTACATTTTACTGCATTACTTTTATTTTATTACACGTTATCAGCACGAAGCTCTAATTTTATTCTTAACTCCCGCTAAGTTGAGCCATATTTTATTAAGGTATGTATCATTATAATCATCTTATTTATGGCAGTACATATCATATGCTCACTGTTTGCAGATTACTTGTGCGTATGGTCAGAATTAAAATTCAGGAAGTTTGGAGTAAAATCTAAATGGAAATTCTCATTTTGAAAGCTTAAAATTGAAGAAATGAACTAGGATTGGAATTTTAAGTAAACGACCTCGGAATTGGGATCCGAAGGTTCCAGCAGGTTCGTATGATAATTTCGGACTTGGACGTATGCCCGGATCGGGTTTTGGATAACCCGGGAGCGTTTTGGCGCCTATTGTGGAAGATAGCATTTTAGAAGAAATTGCATTAGATTGGCTTAAAATGCATTTCAGTGTTATTGATGTCCGTTTGGAATTCTGAGACTGGGAGTAGCTCCGTATGGTGATTCTGGATTTGGGAGCGTGATCGGAAGTGAATTCGGAGGTCCGTAGGTCATTTTGGAGCCGTTTGGCTAAATATAGAAATTTGAAGGTTTTTGAGAAAATTCGACCGGAAGTGGAAATTTTGATATCGGGGTCGGAATGCGATTCCGAAAGTTGGGGCAAGTCCGTAATGTCGAATGTGACTTGTGTGCAAAAATTTGAAGTCATTCCTGAATGATTTTGGTAAGGTTTGAGACACTTAGTCTCTTTTGAGGAAGCTTAAGTTGGAAAAGTCAACCAGATATTGACTTTTCTGTTAGAGCGCTTGAAACGCGAATTTTATGGTTCGGATAGCTTTGTTAGGTGATTTGGGACTTAGGAGTGTGTCCGGAATATTTTTGTGATGACCGGTGTAGAATTAAGCTTGAATCGGCAAAGTTAGTATTTTGGCGAATTCCGGTTAATAGGTAAGATTTTGATCCGAGGCTCGGAATAGAATTCTGAGAGTTGCTGTAGCTTCGTTATGTCATTTTGGACTTGTCTGCAAAATTTGAGATCATTCGGACTAGTTTTGACGTGTTTCGGCATCGGAGGTGGAAGTTAGAAGTTTCAAAGTTCATAGGTTTGAATCCGATGCGAATTTGGTGTTGTGATGTTGTTTTGAGCGTTACGAAGGTTGGAACAAGTTTGAACGATGTTATGGGATATGTTGGCATGATTGGTTGAGGTCCCACTGGCCTCGGGTGAGTTTTGGGTGGTTAAACGGACTATTTCATCCTTGAAAAAAATTGCAGAAATTTTTAGGCTTCTGCTGTGCCCAGAAAATTTCAGGCGCGAGTTGTCCAGTTTGGAAGCTCATATCTTGTAATCTATAAGAAATCAGAAAAATTGCAAAACATGAAAGTTGTAGCCCTTACATTCTAGTTTTCAGAAAGTTAAACAATTTGTGATTTGGATATTATATCAGAAAGTTATGATGGATCGAAAATGGCTGGTAAAGCGATTTCGACAGAATTTACGGATGCGCTTTAGAAGCTCATATCTCGGGATGTATAAAGAGTTATATGGTGTACAACCTATCACATTAAAGATCTTCGAGTCTAGTTTTTAAATATTCAAACCATTTGTCATTTGGATATTTATACAAGACGTTATGGGTGTTTACGCAGAAGGTGTCCGACAAGGGAAAATTTTAATAGGATGTACAACTTGTATAGCACAAGTGCAAGGTACAACTCGACGAAGCACGGACAGATTCTTTAAAACACGGATTTGGCTTATATCTTTCATTTCTTTCATTTGGCTTGGATTATTTTGGAGAGAATTTCAAGGGGGATTTCATCAAGTATCAAAGGTGAGTTGTTTCTACTTATTTCCAAGTTAAATACATGGATTAGAGCTGAAAACTCAAGTAATTTATGGACAAAAATGGTGGTTTAGGGCTTGAAACTTAAAATAATTAAATGAAGATTTGAGGGGTCATTTGAACTCCGATTTTGGTAAATTTGATATGTACGGACTCGTGGCGAGACGAGGAATACGGTGATGTGAATTTCGTAATTTTTCGAGAAGTGGGCCCGGGGCTCGGGTTTTGCGAATTTCGTGAATTTCGATATTTTTCGAGTCTTTTCGATTGGGTTATATTCCCTTAGCCTATTGTAATGTATTCGTTATGGTTTTAACCAGATTCGACGCGCGAAGAGGTAAATTCGAGAGGCAAGGGCATAACGGAGTAGACGTTGGACCGTCTTGAGGTGAGTAATGATTTTAAATGATGCACTGAGGGTTTGAAACCCCGGATTGCACAACATACTGATATGTTGAGATGAGACACGTGTTGTATGACGAGCGCGGGGTCATTTACTATTGGGGATTGTGACTTGGTCCATCCAGTTGATATTTTTACCGCATAATTGATAAAGATTTATTGTTTTTCACTATGATTGGACTTATTGCCATATTTGGGCTTCGTGCCAATTATCTGAAATCTTTTGTGAATTTACATCACTATTTTTCTCACGAATTGAAATATTATTTGAACTCAGTCCAATTGAATTATATTATTTTGTGAACTCAGCTACATTTATACTAAACTCGAGATTTAATGATATTTATAATGCTGTTGAGCTGAGCACTATTGTTTTACTGATGCCCAAGAGGCTTATGATTATTTTCTGGACTGATTGAGGCCGAGGGCCATACGTGAGGATATGTTGAGTGATGTGAGGAGGCTTTCAGGCCTCGAGTGTTATATGAGGAGGCTTTCAGGCCTCGTGTGTGATGTGTGAAGGCTTTCAGGCCTATTGATATTGCGCTTGGGCTGTAGGAGCCCCTCCGGAGTCTGTACACACCCCCAGTGAGCGCAGGGTACCCAGGTGAGTTGGGAGTGGGCCCGAGAGGCTGTTGCTTGTATGTGGTGAGTTGGGAGTGAGCCCGAGGGGCTGATATTGTGTGCTGGTGAGTTGGGAGTGAGTCCGAGGGGCTGATACTATACTGAGATTTACATATTGAGCCCGAGGGGCAAGCTTTTGATTTATCCTTACTGTGGAAATTATTTGTCTTTACTGTTTTAAAAGAAGAATTATCTGATACTCACTATTTTACTGTATAACTGATTTTACTGCTTGGGATAGCGCTATATTGTGCCGTTATGAGATTTCATGTTTTCAGTCGTTATTTATTTTTATTACTCACTGGGTCGGAGTACTCACATTACTCCCTGCACCATGTGTGCAGATACAGGCAGAGCTGAGTTCGCTCATGAGCGCCGATTTTTTCCAGGCCAGGCGGTGACTAGGAGTAACGAGGTAGTTGTTGACGTCCGCAGCCCCGTTTTCTCCCTTATCTTTGTTATTTATGATAATTCCAGACTTTGTAAAATATTAGTAAACTCTGTAGTAGCTCATGACTTGTGACACCCCGATTTCGGGCTGAGTTGGGATGGTTTTCCTTGTTCTATCACGTTTATTTCGCATTTAAGATTATATTGCCCATGATTTAGACTTATTCCTGCTAAGTAATTATAAAGAGATGTACTGTTTTGTTGATTGGCTGGCCTTGTCCTCACGAAAGGCGTCATCACTACCGGGTTGGGATTTTGGGTCGTGACAAGTTGGTATCAGACCCTAGGTTACTAGGTCTCGCGAGTCATGAGCTGGTTTAGTAGAGTCTCGCGGATCGGTATGGAGACGTCTGGACTTATCCTCGGGAGGCTGCAGAACCTTTAGGAAAAACTTCATATTCTTGAATTCTTAATCGTGCCTCCTTGATTCAGCTTGAAAAAGTAACTTTTACAGTTCCTTCCACATATTTGTATGCGCGAACGAATGCTCAGTATTAGATGTGCCTTGATGGCTTGTAATTCCCCGATCGATGGGCGAGGTGTAATCTCTGTGAGTTTGATGTTAGGCCAGTCGGGAGGACTTGAGGCCGGATCATTGCCTATGGCTTGAGCACCGGGGTGCTGATTATGTGAGCAAGTGTTTTGAACTTATATGTTCGGTATTGTCCCTATTAGTGGGAATGATGGATGGATAGATACGTGATGAGTATGTTACAACTGCGAGATGTATCTATATGACTTGGAAGTGACGATGGAGACCTGTTGGATGATAGGTGGACTATTAAGTGTTTGATTTTTCATTGTGATGCTTTGTCAAGTTGTGGATGTGTTGTTAGGATGGTTTTGGTGATTCTCTGGCAGGTGGATAGGCCCAATTACAAAGGAAACTCTGCCGAAATTTTTGAAAAATTTGGGACTTAGTAAAAAAAAAAAATTGTCGCCTAATAGTGGGCTTAACTGTTGTGTGAGTGAATGAAGGAGTGAGTTTAATCTCACCATGGTATTACGGCAGCAATAGTGTATATGTGTTGTGATCTATGGCTTCGAGCCAAGTTGGGGAGTTTGCTATTGATTAGATAATTGTGCATTCATGTGCTATGTTGGTTCCGATTCGAGGCATGCTGGCGAATCAGCTCTGGTTACGGAAATTGGTCCGAAGATGGCACGAGTGAGGGAAAACTTGGACAAAGGCTACATGGTGTTTTATAGATGTGTGAGAATCACAGTATGTCTTAAGTTGTCGTTGGTAAAGAATGCTCGGTGCATGGAGCAGAAAGATGTTTGGTTGTACTAGAATGAGGTCATACCCTGCGGTGTCAGAGTGCTAATGAGGCACATGTGGTTATGTTCCTTGGATCAGGTGAATTGAATTTTGAATAAGAGTAAATGACTTGAGAGAATGGTTCTAATGTGTTCGAAAGTCGTGTAATAGTGGCTTTGAGCTAAGTGGGAGAGTCCCACCGCTTACGATTGGGTTGCATGGTTAATTGCCTACGTGAATTCTGGTTATTAGCGTATTGATGGGTTATTGCGGCTACGGAAAAGGACTATGAGTGGTAATTTGAGTAAATGAATTGTTGAATGCATGTTATGGTTAGCCTTATTGGCTCATGTTCAGACTTGAGGGAAGATTCATGATTTATGCCTCGTATAGGTGCAGGCTTCGAGGGAAGTGATCCCGCTGGGTGCTTCATAGAGAGGGTATTCATATGTTATAAAATTCAGTGGAGTGGTTGCATTCGGGGCCAAGTCGGAGCGGGTGGCTCTCAGTAACGGTCCTCATGAATTCAAAGGGCAAAGTGTGGTGCCTAATAATGTTGACATTATAGATACAGATAAGAATCAAGCTTTGTAGCAGCTTATGAGAAGGTGCCCAAAATGTTCTATAATATTTTGACTTGCGGTGTAGCATTTGGGAGATATGAAATGGTTCGTGGGATTTGAGACAGCATGGTCTCGTGATTCAAGGTCACTCCGGAGGAGTACAGATGGAGTATGTTATGTGTTGAATGGAGAAATATTATTTCCAAGGCAATTAAGGATAAATTGGAAGGAGGTAGGTTGATTAGCCATAGTTGAATTGGCATATTGGTGTCAGTGATCAGTTCCTTCAGCGTGAGCAAGTTATGCAAGTGATTTGTGGCGGTACGTGTGAGGTTTGTCGGCCACCGTAATTGATTTTGTTCAGAAGCATTCTTTTGTTATGGCTTGTTATGTGGAGGAAAATCCCGGAAGGGTTATGGTGGCTTGGACCACTACTTAGATATTGGCATATTCGACGGTTATGAGAATTCGCCTGTATGTTGCTATAGTTCTCCCGAAGTAAGTTAAATGGAAAGTCTTATGTGATGAAATATTAGCCTATCGGCGGTTCCAGAGTTGTGATGGAAATCATGTCTATCATATATCGGCATGTGTGGTGCAGTGAGTGGCATGGAATTTGAAGTAAGGACCAATGTCGCAGTTTGGTCAATGACTGTGATGTCACAAGCTCGGATGAGCAGGAAAGGAGTTCCAGTGTTTTGAGTAAGATGGGTATTGATGTCAGTATCACCTGAGACCGGTGTTCTGTGAGAAAGGCTTTGCATCCTGGTTAGGGATTCTTGATCACTTTTCAGCGTTAGTGCAGCCGGTGGTTTGAATGTGCGAACCCGTTAATTATTTCGGAAGATGGTGGGAGCTTGTCCCACAGGAAGATTGTATAAGTGTGACATGTAGTCACTTGATTAATTAGAAATTTAAACCAAGTATGAGGATTTTGGTAATATCATCCATTTGAGAATTTATGCTTGGAGGGCACTCTGCTTATTGGGTTATAGACCTGTGAAATATTATTGGCCTAGCTTGGCACGATCAGGATCGACTTGAGGTCGGGGGATAGATTTAAATGTGGAAGTGAGCCTTACATCAGGCCAGTTGTGTTTATTTCAGCAATGCGCTCTTTATGGAAGGATAGTCGCGGTCTTATTTCGTGGTCAGATAATTCATGTAAAGATATATTGCGATGTATGAGTTGTGAGACGGCTTGGTAAATTCCTTATGTGTTGAGGTTCCGCTCAGCGGTGATGTTATATGAGCAGGATGGCTCTTGAGACTTAGATCATGTATCGCACCTCAGTTGTGCTTGAGTTGTAGCCTATAACGCTATATGTTTCCTTGGGAATGGTATTATGCACCTTAGTGTGTTTATGACCGATATTCGGTATTTGGATGTGGTGAGCTATTCAGCTCGACGTGTATCGCCTTATGTGAGTTCTATATGTGGATCGGGTGGCACGCCGCCATGGGTATGTTGTTTGGATCGGGTTGCGCGCCGCAACAGTGTGATGTTCAGTTCAGTGCCCATATTTGCTTTTATGTGTTCTGTTTCCCTGTTTTCTGAGGAAGTCCATGTTAGTGTGCGAGTTGAGTAGTTCCTCCCAGAGTTTGCCTTCCTTTTGTATCGCGTTCAAATTGGTAGCCCACTGGCACATTGTGGCGTCTTGTGGGATTTTTGATTATGTCCGAGGTGACTTATTGCCTGAGCAATTCGTACTGGGTGAGACGAGGTTACTAGATTTGGGGTCAGTGCAAACTGATTATATGAAGTATATTATAGAGCAAAGATCATTCTTTGGTTTGAGACAAGGTAATGGAACTTGTCAGGAGTATAGATCCAATGAATTGTTGATTCAACAGTTGATTATGAATTTCGGCACATCTCTTCAGTCGTATCGGTGTTGTAAAAACTAGAGCAAGACCTATGTAGGTCATGAGATGCAATGGGAGCATCAGATTTGTGGAATTTCGACTATTATGTTTAAAGAATGTTATTGTGGTCCTATGAGTAAAGTGATGCAAAGTGTGAATTCAGAAAAGTTATGCAGCCATGTTTGGGTACAACGTGTGGAGATTGATATGGTGGTCGTATGATGGAAACAGGCTTGGCAGGAAATTCAGGATATTGGAATTGGACCTAATGGCTTATTTGCTTGAATAAGGGAGTATATCTACAGAGTTATCGAGCTAATGTGCTCAACTGAGTGGTGGTTTCACGGGAAGGTGCATGAGGTGTTAAACAAGTGATTTCAGACTACTTCAGTGTAGTTCTCAGCACGTTCGAGGACGAACGTATGTTTAAGTAGGGGAGATTGTAACGACCCGATCGGTCGTTTTGAGCTCCGGCGCGTCATTCAGCAGTTTGAGGCCATGAGCAGCTTCATCTCAGGTATATTGACTTGTGTGTATGGTCAGAATTAAAATTCAAGAAGTTTGGAGTCAAATCTAAATGGAAATTCTCATTTTGAAAGCTTAAAATTGAAGAAATAAACTAGGATTGGAATTTTGAGTAAACGACCTCGGAATTTGGATCCGAAGGTTCCAGCAGGTTCGTATGATGATTTTGGACTTGGGCGTATGCCCGGATGGGGTTTTGGATAACCCGGGAGCATTTTGGCGCCTATTGTGGAAGATAGCATTTTAGAAGAAATTGCATCAGTTTGACTTAAAATGCATTTAAGTGTTATTGATGTCCGTTTGGAATTCCGAGACTGGGAGTAGCTCCATATGGTGATTCTGGATTTGGGAGCGCGATCGGAAGTGAATTCGGAGGTCCGTAGGTCATTTTGGAGCCGTTTGGCTAAATATAGAAATTTGAAGATTTTGAGAAAATTCGACCGGAAGTGGAAATTTTGATATCGGGGTCGGAATGCGATTCCGAAAGTTGGACAAATCCGTAATGTCGAATGTGACTTGTGTGCAAAAATTTGAAGTCATTCCTGAATAATTTTGGTAAGGTTTGAGACACTTAGTCTCTTTTGAGGAAGCTTAAGTTGGAAAAGTCAACCGGATATTGACTTTTGTGTTAGAGCGCTCGAAACGCGAATTTTATGGTTCGGATAGCTTTGTTAGGTGATTTGGGACTTAGGAGTGTGTCCGGAATATTTTTGTGATGACCGGTGTAGAATTAAGCTTGAATCGGCAAAGTTAGTATTTTGGCGAATTCCGGTTGATAGGTAAGATTTTGATTCGAGGATCGGAATGGAATTCCGAGAGTTGTTGTAGCTTCGTTATGTCATTTTGGACTTGTCTGCAAAATTTGAGATCATTCGGACTAGTTTTGACGTGTTTCGGCATCGGATGTGGAAGTTAGAAGTTTCAAAGTTCATAGGTTTGAATCCGTGCGAATTTGGTGTTGTGATATTGTTTTGAGCATTACGAAGGTCAGAACAAGTTTGAACAATGTTATGGGATATGTTGACATGATTGGTTGAGGTCCCACTGGCCTCGGGTGAGTTTTGGGTGGTTAAACGGACTATTTCATCTTTGAAAAAAATTGCAGAAATTTTTAGGCTTCTGCTGTGCCCAGAAAATTTCAGGCGCAAGGTGTCCAGTTTGGAAGCTCATATCTTGTAATCTATAAGAAATCAGAAAAATTGCAAAACACGAAAGTTGTAGCGCTTACGTTCTAGTTTTCATAAAGTTAAACCATTCATGATTTGTATATTATCTCAGAATGTTATGATGGATCGAAAATGGCTGGTAGAGCGATTTCGATAGAATTTACGGATGCGCTTTAGAAGCTCATATCTCGGGATATATAAAGAGTTATATGGTGTACAACCTATCAAATTAAATATCTTCGAGTCTAGTTTTTAAATCTTCAAACCATTTGTCATTTGGATATTTATACAAGACGTTATGGGTGTTTAAGCAGAAGGTGTCCGACAAGGGAAAATTTTAATAGGATGTACAACTTGTATAGCACAAGTGCAAGGTACAACTCGACGAAGCACGGACAGATTCTTTAAAACACGGATTTGGCTTATTTCTTTCATTTCTTTCATTTGGCTTGGATTATTTTGGAGAGAATTTCATGGGGGATTTCATCAAGCATCAAAAGTGAGTTGTTTCTACTTATTTTCAAGTTAAATATATGGATTAGAACTGAAAACTCAAGTAATTTATGGATAAAGATGGTGGTTTAGGGCTTGAAACTTAAGAGGATTACATGAAGATTTGAGGGGTCATTTGAACTCCGATTTTGGTAAATTTGATATGTACGGACTCGTGGCGAGACGAGGAATCCGGTGATGTGAATTTCGTAATTTTTCGAGAAGTGGGCCCGGGGCTCGGGTTTTGCGAATTTCGTGAATTTCGATATTTTTCGAGTCTTTTCGATTGGGTTATATTCCCTTAGCCTATTGTAATGTATTCGTTATGGTTTTAACCAGATTCGACGCGCGAAGAGGTAAATTCGAGAGGCAAGGGCATAACGGAGTAGACGTTGGACCGTCTTGAGGTGAGTAATGATTTTAAATGATGCACTGAGGGTTTGAAACCCCGGATTGCACAACATACTGATATGTTGAGATGAGACACGCGTTGTATGACGAGCGCGGGGTCATTTACTATTGGGGATTGTGACTTGGTCCATCCAGTTGATATTTTTACCGCATAATTGATAAAGATTTATTGTTTTTCACTATGATTGGACTTATTGCCATATTTGGGCTTCGTGCCAATTATCTGAAATCTTTTGTGAATTTACATCACTATTTTCCTCACGAATTGAAATATTATTTGAACTCAGTCCAATTGAATTATATTATTTTGTGAACTCAGCTACATTTATACTCAACTCGAGATTTAATGATATTTATAATGCTGTTGAGCTGAGCACTATTGTTTTACTGATGCCCAAGAGGCATATGATTATTTTCTGGACTGATTGAGGCCGAGGGCCATACGTGAGGATATGTTGAGTGATGTGAGGAAGCTTTCAGGCCTCGAGTGTTATATGAGGAGGCTTTCAGGCCTCGTGTGTGATGTGTGAAGGCTTTCAGGCCTATTGATATTGCACTTGGGTTGTAGGAGCCCCTCCGGAGTCTGTACACACCCCCAGAGAGCGCAGGGTACCCAGGTGAGTTGGCAGTGGGCCCGAAATGCCGTTGCTTGTGTGTGGTGAGTTGGGAGTGAGCCCGAGGGGCTGATGTTTTGTGCTGGTGAGTTGGGAGTGAGCCCGAGGGGCTGATGTTGTGTGCTGGTGAGTTGGGAGTGAGCCCGAAGGGCTGATACTATACTGAGATTTACATATTGAGCCCGAGGGGCAAGCTTTTGATTTATCCTTACTGTGGAAATTATTTGTCTTTACTGTTTTAAAAGAAGAATTATCTGATACTCACTGTTTTACTGTATAACTGATTTTACTGCTTGGGATAGCGCTATATTGTGCCGTTATGAGATTTCATGTTTTCAGTCATTATTTATTTTTATTACTCACTGGGTCGAAGTACTCACATTACTCCCTACACCATATGTGCAGATACAGGCAGAGCTGAGTTCGCTCCTGAGCGCTGATTTTTTCCAGGCCAGGCGGTGACTAGGAGTAACGAGGTAGCTGTTGACGTCCGCAGCCCCGTTTTCTCCCTTATCTTTGTTATTTATGATAATTCTAGACTTTGTAAAATATTAGTAAACTCTGTAGTAGCTCATGACTTGTGACACCCCGATTTCGGGCTGAGTTGGGATGGTTTTCCTTGTTCTATCACGTTTATTTCGCATTTAAGATTATATTGCCCATGATTTAGACTTATTCCTGCTAAGTAGTTATAAAGAGATGTACTATTTTGTTGATTGGGTGGCCTTGTCCTCACGAGAGGCGCCATCACGACCGGGTTGGGATTTTGGGTCGTGACATATATTTTATTAAGGTATGTATCATTATAATCATCTTATTTATGGCAGTACATATCATATGCTCATTGTTTGCAAATTACTTGTGCACTTGGGCATCTTAAATAGTTTAAGTACATTGCAGTGATTAAATAACTATTTCCTTTCGTGCTCAACTCTTAGAGGACCTCAAAGTCATCAAACTAGCTATGCACTAATGTCATGGACTCCCTGGATCAAAACATATCTTTAAGGCATTTTGAAGAACTGTGAGAAATGAATTGACAAACAATAATTTTTTAATTACTTTATATTTATTGGAACATATAAATAATGTTAGTCACGTTCAATTCTATTAACACATATATATCAATAATATAAAGTGAAATGAAAAAAGTATGTAATTTCGACTTTATGGCAAGAATAAAATGAAATAGTAGATTGTTAACATGATATAACTCTATTTTCATTTCTTTTACCTTAATCGTTTTGTTTTCATTAATTGTTTATTATTATAATTATTTCTCTAACTTATTCATCTTTTATGATAGTTTTCACTATGTCAAATTTATCAAAACTTGAATTTGTGGCACTTGACATCACCAGAAGGAACTATTTATCATGGGTTCTTGATGCTGAAATTCACCTTGACGCTAAAGGTCTTGGAAATACTATTATACAAGGAAATGAAGCATCAAATCAGGATAAAGTGAAGGCCATGATTTTCCTTCGTCATTATCTACATGGAGGGTTAAAAACTGAATATTTAACCGTAAAAGATCCACTTGAATTATGGATTAATTTGAAGGATCGATATGACCACCTAAAACTTACGGTATTACCGAAAGCTCGGTATGAGTGGATACATTTAAGGTTGCAAGACTTTAAAACCGTAAGTGAGTATAATTCTGCTATCTTTAAAGTAAGTTCTCTATTAAAATTATGTGGAGACACTATCACAGATGAGGACTTATTGGAAAAAACATTTTCTACTTTTTACGCTTCAAATGTGGTGCTACAACAACAATACCGTGAAAAAGATTTTAAGAAATATTCTGAGTTAATCACATGCCTACTTGTGGCTGAGCAGAATAATACTCTATTAATGAAAAATCATGAAGCTCGTCCCACCGGGTCAGCTCCATTTCCGGAAGTGAATGTTGTAGCAACATATTATAAGTTTGAAAGAAAACAAAATAATTACCGTGGTCGTGGACATGGTCGTAAACGTGGACGTGGCAGGGGACGAAACAATTATCGTCATTATGGTGGAAATAAATTGGAGAACAATAAGGGTTCTCAAATTAATCATTCAAAAGGTAAAGCTAGTATGTGTCACCGATGTGGTATGAGAGGTCATTGGGCACGCATTTGTCGTACGCCAGAACATTTTGTCAAACTTTATCAAGCCTCCCTCAGGAAAAAAGAAAATAATGTGGAGGCACACTTGACCTTTCAAAATAATGATGATGAAGCAGGTCCTTCAAATAAATATGATTCTAAGGCACATCTTGCATATAAAGATGATGATTTTGAAGGCCTAACAAATATTATTCATTTAGAAGTTGGAGACTTCTTTGAGGATATTGACTGAAGAACTAATCATCTTACTGGGGAATGAAGCTATAAAAGTTATTATTTTTATATTTGCAACTAGTTTATTTTTCTTGAGTGTATTTTCCTAATGCATCATGTGTTGCTAGTTTCTACATTCCTAATGTATTTCTTAATATTTTTTTTCCGCTTGTCTTTCATATTTCTTATGATGTATTATTTGTTTTTTTATGAAGAATATGAAAATTCCCCAGTCTTCAGTTGGACTCAAGATGGACAAAATACAGCATTAGCTACAACACACACTATTTTAAAAGATAAGAGATATTTCTCTTATTTGGTAATGAAAGAAGCGAATGTTAATACAATATCCGGTAGTACAAGATTAATTGAAGGTTCTGGAAGAGCCAATTTATTACTACCAGGAGGAACAAATTTGGCTATTGATGAAGCACTATATTGTAGTAAATCTCAAAGAAACTTATTAAGTTTCAAAGATATTCGCCAAAATGGCTATCATATTGAGACTACAAATGATGAAAAGATTGAATATCTTTATATTACTACAATAATGTCCGGTAAGAAATATGTGCTTGAAATGTTACTTGCTCTTTCCTCCGGCTTATACTACACAAGTATTAGCAGGATTGAAACACATGCCATAGTAAACGAGAAGTTTACTAATCAAGATAATTTTATTATTTGGCATGACCGGTTGGGCCATCCTGGTTCTAATATGATGCGTAAAATAATTGAGAATTCACATGGACATGTAATGAAGAATCAGAAGATTCTTCAATTTAAGGAATTCTCTTGTGCTGCATGTTCTCAAGGAAAATTAATTATTAGACCATCAACTATTAAAGTTAGGATGGAATCCCCTGCATTTCTGGAACGTATACAGGGTGATATATGTGGGCCCATTCACCCTCCATGTGGACCATTCAAATATTATATGGTTTTGGTAGATGCATCTACAAGATGGGCACATGTGTGCTTACTATCAACTCACAATATGGCATTTGCGAGATTGTTGGCTCAAATAATAAAGCTAAGAGCACAATTTCCATATTATGCAATTAAGACAATTCGTCTTGATAATGCTGGTGAGATTACATCCCAAGCCTTTAATGATTATTGTATTTCAACTGGGATAACAATTGAGCATCCGGTTGCTCATGTTCATACACAAAACGGTCTAGCAGAATCATTGATCAAACGCCTCCAATTAATTGCTAGACCAATGCTTATGAGAACAAAACTTCCCATTTCAGTATGGGGTCATACTATTTTGCATGCAACAACACTTGTGCGGATAAGGCCCACAAGTTATCATAAAGTCTCCCCATTGCAATTGGCTTTTGGTCAGGAGCCAAATATTTCCCATCTTAGGATCTTTGATTGTGCGATATATGTTCCAATTGCTCCACCACAACGCACAAAGATGGGTCCTCAAAGAAGGTTGGGGATATATGTTAGATATGAATCTCCTTCTATTATAAAATATCTAGAGCCGATGACTAGAGATTTATTTACGGCAAGATTTTCTAATTGCCATTTTGATGAATCAGTATATCCAACATTAGGGGGAGAAAATAAGCAGCTGAAAAAGAAGATAGATTGGAATGCATTATCACTGTCTCATTTAGATCCTCGAACAAATCAATGTGAACAAGAGGTTCAAAAGATTATTCATTTACAAAATATTGCAAATCAAGTGCCAGATGCATTCACTGACCTACCAAGGGTGAATAAGTCACATATTCTTGCTGCTAATGCTCCAATTCGAGTTAATATCCCGGAAGGACAATTAATTAAAGCAAATAAGTCTAAGCCATGCTTGAAACGTGATAGACCAATCGGTTCTAAAGATAAAAATCCTCGAAGAAGAAAAGGAGCAAGTGATCAAAGTGAACATAACACAGAGGTAGTGGCTCAAGAAGAGCCCCAAGACGTAACAAATGATAAAACCTTAGGAGAGGTCCAGGTACCTGAAAATAATAAAAATGAAGAGATATCAATAAGTTATGTCTCAACCAGGAAAATATGGAACCGAAATAATATTGTTATCGATAACATTTTTGTTTATAATGTTGCTGTTGAAATAATGCAATTAGATGAGGATCTTGAACCAAAATCTGTCAATAAATGTAGACAGAGAAATGATTGGCCAAAATGGAAAGACGCTATCCAGGCAGAGTTAACTTCACTTGGAAAACTTGAAGTCTTCGGACCTATAGTTCGAACACCTGAAGGCATAAAGACAGTAGGGTATAAATGGGTTTTTGTGCGAAAACGAAATGATAAAAATGAAGTCGTTAGATATAAAGCGCGACTTGTGGCACAAGGGTTTTCCCAAAGGCCTGGAATTAATTATATGGAGACATATTCTCCTGTAGTGGATGCTATCACCTTCAGGTATCTCATAAATATGGCAATGCAAGAAAAACTTGATATGCATCTAATGGATGTTGTTACAGCCTATTTGTATGGATCATTAGACAACAAAATTTTTATGAAAGTACCTGAGGGATTTAAAGTGCCAGAAGCATATAAAAGTTTTCGAGAAACTTGTTCAATAAAGCTTCAGAAATCTTTATACGGATTGAAACAATCAGGTCGTATGTGGTACAATCGCCTGAGTGAATACCTATTGAAAGAAGGGTACAAGAATGATCCAATTTGTCCTTGTGTCTTTATAAAAAGGCCTGGATCTGAATTTGTTATAATTGCCGTGTATGTTGATGATTTAAATATCATTGGAACTCCTGGGGAGCTTCCAAAAACAGTAGACTGTTTGAAGAAAGAATTTGAAATGAAATATCTTGGAAAGACAAAATTTTGTCTTGGTCTACAAATTGAGTATATGAAATATGGATTATTTATCCATCAATCAACATACACTGAAAAGATTTTAAAGTGATTCTATATGGATAAAGCACATCCATTGAGTACCCCGATGGTTGTGAGATCACTTGATATAAAGAAAGATCCATTCCGACCTCATGAAAATGATGAAAAGCTTCTTGGTGCCGAAGTACTATATCTTAGTACAATTGGGGCATTAATGTATCTTGTCAATAATTCCCGACCAGATATAGCTTTCTCAGTAAGCTTATTGGCAAGATTTCGTACTTCGCCAATACAAAGACACTGGAATGGTATAAAACATATATTCAGATACCTCCAAGGGACCATTGATATGGGTTTATTTTATTCAAATGAATCCAAGCCATCATTGATTTGTTATGCAGGTGCATGATATTTGTCTGATCCACACAAAGGTTGATCTCAGACAGGCTATTTATTTACAAGTGGAGGTACAACCATATCATGGCGTTCGACAAAACAAACTATGGTTTCTACTTCTTCAAATCATGCAGAGATAATAGCCATTCACGAAGCAAGTCGAGAATGCGTTTGGTTAAGATCTATAACTCAACACATTGAGCAAACATGTGTTCTTTCTTCCAAAGAGAATATTCCAACAATATTGTATGAAGACAATGCTGCATGCATAGCTCAATTGAAAGGAGGATATATCAAAGGAGATAGAACAAAACGCATTTCACCGAAATTCTTTTTCACTCATGATCTTCAGAAGAATGGTAAAATAGATGTACAACAAGTTCGTTCAAGTGATAATTTGGCTGATCTGTTCAGTAAGGCGTTACCAACCTCAATATTTGAAAAGCTGATATATAAGATTGGAATGCGTCGTCTTCGAGACATTAAGTGATTTTTCATCAGGGGGAGTAACTACACGCTGCACTTTTTCCTTAAGCAAGGTTTTGTCCCACTGGGTTTTCCTGGTAAAGTTTTTAATGAGGCAGCAAGCAATGCATATTATAAATAACTATGTACATCCTAATATGTTTTTTGTAACTTTTTAATGAGACACATTACCTTACATGGACATCCAAGGGGGAGTGTTATGAATAGTTTGTACATTGGATACTCTTTGGATACTACATTGGATGCTACATTGGATGCCAATGTTGTGAATAACTTAAAGATTAAATTTCCTACTTTATGTCCATCATCTTTACTTTTTATGCATATAAAAGGCCATGTAGTTGCAATGGAAAAATACACCAAAGTGAAAGAAGAAAACACTTCTCCCTTCTTTCTATCTCTTCTTATTTACATTTTACTGCATTACTTTTATTTTATTACACTTTTTCATTTTTTGTTTCTTTCTTTTTCTTTCTTTGTTCGTATTTTCTGATTCGATTCATTTTTCCTAAATTATATATATATTTTTCATTTTTTTAAATTATTTTTTTCTCTTTAGTTTGATTTCATTCATTTTCTTGCTCTTTTTTTATTTTATATTTATAGCTAAATTTTATAACAATACGTGATTGTTTTTGTATTGTTTCTCTACATATGACAAAAAATAAGTGAAAGCGTATACCTTTCACTTTTTTATTTTTTTCTTGATATAAACTATAGTAAACCTTTTATCTTTTTTTTTTTTTAAATGTGTGTATTAAATATTTCTAGCATATTGTATTTGAAAATAGTAAATTAGTATAACAAAATAACATATCAGTATAATAAAATAATATATTAGTGTTTAATATTATTATAAAATATTTTACATAGTAGTATACTAGCATCATACATAAATATATCAAATAGATATATTACTATTTTTATATCTATTCCTAAATCTACTTCTAACATAGTAAATAATATTTCCGTGGAACTCTGACAGATACTTCATTTAAGAAAATGCTTGAAAAGAGTATGAGGTACTCAGTTGAAAATTTAAAAGAGGACCCAATTAGAAATTTCTAATAATTAAGAAAGAATCCAGTTAGAATAGTATATACTGTTATAGTATAGTATAACAGTATACTGCCGCCGTAAACTATATACTGTTGAATTATATGTCGTATACAAAAAATAACATACAGTATATCAAAATGGTATATTATGTTCTTTGTTCAACGCCTACAATCTCTTTGAAATTGCCTCAAGATATTCAACATACTTTTTACACATTGAGCCTAAAATCTCCGCAAAAACGACTCAAATTTTAACCATGATTTACGATCAATATTTCAAGCACACCTTAGTTAAAATCGAATCAAAATAACTACAAAATCAATAAACTCATTTTATGAATTTTAAGTTTCAAAATCCTTCAATGGTGGATTTGATTTTCTTACAATAAATCTCCAAAAAATCAGCGTTAGCACAATAATCTACCCATTCAAGGAGATTGATATTTGTTTAGACTGGATACTTATATCAGTGATCACAGAAGCAAGGGCACTTGAATTAACAAACAGAGTTAGCCACATTACATGCTTGCAGTATCTGGCCACATTCAGAACAGGGAACATATAACTGATTTAGACAAGGTTTCATATAACTTAGTTTATTAACTAAGTGGACTCATATAGACATATACTGAACAGAAGCATGCTGGAATTTGAAACAACTAACCAAACAAACATATAGCACAGGATAGCACGAACCAAAAGCTCTCTAGTCTAGAAAGAAGTATCCAGAAATCATGGATCAAATAGAAACATGTTAAGGCAAACCATCCATACTAGCATACAGAACAGGATAGGCTAACAGGAATTGAGGCATGCTAGTTAAGATAGAAACAAACATGAAATAGGGACATGTTGATGTCTATTGTGAACTGACTACATAGCATATAGAAGAGACATGATAATAGAAATGGAAGCATACCAGTTAAAGAGATAGCAAACAAGAAGATATAGGGCAAACAGAAACATGTTGAAGTCTAACTAATAGCATATAGAAGAGAACATGATAATAGAAATGGAGGCATACCAGTTAAAAAGATAGCAAACAGGAAGGTGAAGATGAATGAAATCCAAGGGTCTAGCCTTGGCTTTCAGCCAGCTAGACAGCGCAACAAATCAAAGAACTGTAAGTGTGTAAGTGTGTATCAGTGTGTGCTTGTAAGTATAGGTGTCTGAGTGTGAGCGTGTGTGTTCGTGTTTTTTTTTAAAAACAAATCAGAATGGTGGGGTTATATAGCGTTCAGCAGAGTAGAACAAATAAGGTAAAGGAAATTAAGAGTTCACAAATAAGGTATGCAAATCATTCAATCAGTTAAGTAAGGCCATACTCAATCAATTAACACGATAAGATCCGGAAATACCCCTTAAATTAGGAGAAATATCATAAAAAAATCAATTAGCGGACATAATTGATGTTTAAATAAGGTAAGAAATAAGTCAGAGACCATTTACAGGTTGGTCAGAACAAATCAAACCCAGAAATCAGGCCAGTAGCATAATTAAGGAAGGTATCAATTATAAGTCACATATAAGGAAGGAATAAATTAAAATCTCAGAAAGATACCAATTTTAAAAAGAAAAATATAATTCCAAACCCTAGTTGTCACGACCCCAACCCTGGCCGTGATGGCGCCTAACACAATGCTAGGCAAGCCCGACCAACTAACATCTCACGATCTCTTCCTTTATAAATCAATACCAATTTTCGGGATTTAATACCAATTTAATATAAATAGAAGTATGAATTTAACAGATGAAATGTGCGAAAACCATAATCACGAAAAAAAATCTCTGTAAAACAGCCCACTGATCCGGTGTCACAAGTCTGAACCTCTAATATAAGGTTTCAACAATCTAATACAGAAATATGTCTAAAATATGGAATAATAAGTGGAGATAGAAGGAGAAATCGGGTCTGCGAACGCTATGCAGCTACCTCGATAACTCCGATGAAAACAGAACGGCAGGAAAGCTCACTCTATGCCTCAGGAATACCGGTACCTGCACACATGGTGCAGGGAGTAATGTGAGTACTCCGACTCAGTGAGTAATAACAATAAATAATGGCTGACAGTATGAAATCACGTAAAGGCACTAAGCAGTTCTATATCAAAACAATAAAATCATTTAAGCAGCAGTGAATGAGGAAATCATGTGAAATTCTTTAAACCAGGTAAAACAGATATAATCAGTATAAATCAGCTCCTCAAGCATTTCAGTTCATTTATTCGTTCTTATCCTCAGTTCTCAATTCATATACTTCTCACGATAACCGAATCAAAAAATATATATATACCGTTGCGGCGTGCAGCCCGATCCGTATATCGCTGTGGCGTATAGTCCGATCCATAATAATAATAGTCGACTGCGCTCACTGGAGGTGTGAAGACTCCGGAGGGGCTCCTTCAGCCCAAGCGCTTTATAATTGTTGCGGCGTGCAGCCCGATCCATATAAATAATTGTTGCGGCGTGCAGCCCGATCCATAATGTGTATAATATATATATCTGCTGCGCCGCGCAGCCCGATCCATATCATATAAAATATCCTCACTATTGGGTCCTCGACCCCTATCAATCATTTAAAAATCACAACCTCTTAGGCATAATGTACGGTCGGGATCTCAGCCCTCATATCTCTTCCTATTTATGACTAACATTTCAAAATTTTGGTTCATATCATTCTTAAACAATTAGAACATGACTGAGGATATAAGTTCTTTAACAAAATAAGTGAGGAAAACCAGTCAAAAATTCCCTAAGGGTTCTACAGGTCGGCACAAGGCCCCAAGCATGGTAACAAGCCCAATTCACAACAATAAAGTATATGTCTCAATCAAAAATGTAGTAAAATATCATTCGGGATGGACATTGTCCCAATCCCCATAGTATTGAACCTCACGCACGTCACACAACGTGTATCTCAACTTAGTATAGTACTACGTTGTGCAAATCCGGGGTTTCAAACCCTCAGGACATCATTTAAAATCATTACTCACCTCAAACTGGCCAAAACTCTAGCTCGCTATGCCCTTGCCTCTCAAATTGGCCTCCACGCGCGTCGAATCAATCCAAAATCAGAACGAATAGGTCACAATATGCTAAGGGAACATAGCCCAAGCGAAAACATTCGAAAAAATATCAAAAATCTCGAAATTAGCAAAACCCGAGCCCCGGGCCCATGTCTCAGAATCGGGTAAAATTTACATTTTCAGAATCCTCATACCCTCACGAGTCTAACCATACCAAAATTATCCAATTCCGATATCATTTGGTCCTTCAAATCATCATTTTACATTTTTGAAAGTTTTCACACTTTTCTTCCCAAATTCCATCCCAAATCACGAATCAAATGATGAATTCATGTACCCTAGCTAAATCTGAGTTAAAATCACTTACCCCGATAAATTTCTTGAAAATCCCTCGAAAAATCGCCAAAATCCGAGCTCTCTAGGTCAAAATATCAAATAAAACCCAAAACCTCGTATTTATATAGAGTACCCTTCAGGTCTTCTCACCGCGCCCGCGCCCATTTTTGTGCGGTCCGCGCGAGTTCAGAGACTGTGAAACTACAAGTCAAACTCATGCGGCCGCATCCCACTTCATGCGGCCGCACTTTATGGTCACGCGGTCCGCGTTAGTGAAGTTCAGAGAAGCTGCCAAAACCATTCATGCGGCCGCACAACAACTTTGTGTGGTCCGCGCGACGCCTACCGCGGCCGCGCCCCTGCAATCCTCCTGGACCTGCTACAGCTGCTGCATTTTTCTGTTATATTTTTCAACTCCAAACTTCCCGTTAGCCCTCCGAAATCACCCCGAGGCCCCCGGGACCTCAACCAAAAGCACCAACGCATCCTAAAACATCCTCCAAACTCGTTCCAATCCTCAAAACACCTCAGACAACATCAAAACCATCAAATTACATCGAATTCAAGCTTAAGAACTCCAAGAACTCTTGAATTATGCTTTCGATCAAAAAGTCTATCAAATTTCGTCCGGATGACTTGAAATTTTGCACACACACATCCCAAATGACACAACGAAGCTACTGCAACTCTCGGAATTCCATTCCGACCCCTATATCAAAATCTCGCCTATCAACCGGAAATTGTCAAATATCAATTTCGCCAATTCAAGCCTAAATCTTCTCTACAACTCCAAAACCCATTCCGATCGCGCTCCTAAGTCTCAAATCACCTCCCGAAGCTAACCGAACCATCCGAACTCACATCCGAGCCCTCTAACACATAAGTCAACATCCGATTGACTTTTTCCAACTTAAGCCTTCTTAGAAGAGACTAAGTGTCTCATTTCTTACCAAAACCACACCAACCGCAAACCAATCAACCGGATCACATAAAACACGGATAACGAAGCATAAATAAGCTGAAATGGGGGAAAACGGAGCGGTAACTCATGAGACGACTAGCCGGGTCGTCACATCCTCCCCAACTTAAACAAATGTTCGTCCTCGAACAAGTCAAGAAACATACCCGAAGCCTCGAATAGGTGAGGATATCTGCTCCGCATGTCCTGCTCGGTATCCTAGGTAGCCTCCTCCACGGACCAACCTCTCCACTGCACTTTCACTGAAGCTATATCCTTTGACCTTAACTTCCGAACCTGACGACCCAAAATAGCTACTGGATCCACATCAAAGGTCAAATCATCATCCAACTGAACCGTGCTAAAGTCCAAAATATGAGATAGATCCTAATATACTTCCGAAGCATAGAAACATGAAATACCGAATGCACGTTAGACAAGTTGGGTAGCAAAGCAAGCTCATCAGCCACCTCCCCAATCCTCCGAAGCACCTCGAACGGCCCAATAAATCGCGGACTCAACTTTCCTTTCTTCCCAAATCTCATAACACCCTTCATGGGCGAAACCTTCAGCAAGACCTTCTCACCAATCATGTAGGATATATCTCGAACCTTCCGGTCTGTATAGCTCTTCTGACGTGACTGAGCTGTACGAAGTCTTTCCTGAATCACCTTCGCTTTCTCTAAGGCATCCTGAACCAAGTCTGTTCCCAATATCCTAGCCTCGTCAGGCTCGAACCAACCAACTGGAGATCTACACCGTCTCGCATACAAAGCCTCATATGGAGCCATCTGAATACTCTACTGGTAGCTGTTGTTGTAAGCAAACTCTGCAAGTGGTAGAAACTTATCCCATAAACCTCCAAAGTCAATAACACAAGCACGCAACATGTCCTCCAATATCTGAATAGTACGCTCGGACTGTCCGTCCGTCTGAGGATGAAACGCTGTGCTCAACTCTACCTGAGTACCCAACTCTCTCTACACGGCTCTCCAAAACTGCGAAGTAAACTGAGTACCTCTATCTGAGATGATGGAGACAGAAACACCATGCAACCGAACAATCTCCCGGATATAAATCCCTGCCAACAGCTCTGAAGAATAGGTAGTACACATAGGGATGAAGCGCGCAGACTTGGTCAGTCAATCCACAATCACCCAAATAGCATCGAACTTTTTAAAAGTCTGAGGAAGACCACTCACAAAATCCATGGTGACCCTCTCCCACTTCCACTTGGGAATAACCATCTGTTGAAGCAAGCCACCCAGTCTCTGATGCTCATATTTCACCTGCTGACAATTGAGACACCGAGCTACAAATCCCACAATATCTTTCTTCATTCTTCTCCACCAATAGTGCTGCCTCAAATCCTGATACATCTTCGTGGAACCCAGATGGATAGAATACCGCGAGCTATGGGCCTCTTCCAGAATCAACGCTCTAAGCCCATCCACATTGGGCACACAAATCCGGCCCTGCATCCTCAACATACCATCATCGCTGATGGTCACATCTCTGGCATCACCATGTTGAACTCTATCCTTAAGGACAAGCAAATGTGGATCATCATACTAGCGCTCTTTGATGCGATCATATAAGGAAGACCGAGAAACCACACAAGCCAACACCCGACTGGGCTCAGAAATATCTAGTCTCACAAACCGATTGGCCAAGGCCTGAACATCAACTGCAAGGGGTCTCTCCCCAACTGCAATATATGTCAAACTCCCCATACTCACTGCCTTTCGGCTCAAAGCATCGGCCACTACATTAGCCTTTCCCGGATGATACAGAATAGTGATATGATAATCCTTAAGCAACTCCAACCATCTCCGCTGCCTCAAATTAAGATCCTTTTGCTTGAACAAATGCTGAAGACTGCGATGATCAGTGAACACCTCACAAGATACGCCATACCAGTAATGCCTCCAAATCTTCAATGCATGAACTATGACAGCCAACTACAAATCATGAACGGGGTAGTTCTTCTCATGGGGATTCAACTGACGAGAAGCATAAGCAATAACTCTACCCTCCTGCATCAACACACAACCAATCCCAACTCTCGAAGCATCACATTACACAGTATATGAACCTGAAGCTGATGGCAAAACCAACACTGGAGTTGTGGTCAAGGCTATCTTGAGCTTCTGAAAGCTCTCCTCACACTCGTCCGACCATACAAATGGAGCACCCTTCTAAGTCAACTTGGTCAAGGGCGATGCAATGGATGAAAATCCCTGAACAAACCGGCGATAATAGCCTGCCAACCCAATAAAGCTACGAATCTCTGTGGTTGAGGACGGTCTGGGCCAACTTTGAACCGCCTCTATCTTCTTCAGATCAACCTGTATACCCTCACTGGACACCACGTGCCCCAAGAAAGCCACTGAACTGAGCCAAAACTCACAATTGGAGAACTTTGCATAAAGTTTCTCCTCCCTTAATCTCTGCAACACAACTCTCAAATGCTCCGCGTGCTCCTCCTGACTACGCGAGTACACCAGGATATCATCAATGAATACTATAACGAATGAATCAAGATAAGGCCGGAACACGCTATTCATCAAATGCATTAATGCTGCTGGGGCATTGGTTAGCCCGAAAGACATAACAAGAAACTCATAATGACCATATCTGGTCTTGAAAGCAGTCTTAAGAATATCTGAATCCCTGATCTTCAACTGGTGATAGCCCGAACGGAGATCAATCTTCGAGAACACTCTCGCTCCCTGAAGCTGATCAAATAAATCATCAATACGAGGCAAAGGATACTTGTTCTTAATTGTTACTTTGTTCAATTGCCTATAATCGATGCACATTCTCATTGTGCCATCCTTCTTCTTCACAAACAGAACGGGCGCACCCCAAGGTGACACACTAGGCTGAATGAACCCCTTATCTAGGAATTCCTAAAGCTGTTCTTTCAATTTCTTCAACTCTGCTGGTGCCATACGATACGGCAGAATAGAAATGGGTTGAGTGCCCGGCACCAGGTCAATACCAAAATCAATATCCCTGTCCGGTGGCATGCCCGGCAGGTCTGCAGGAAAAACATCGGGAAAATCCCTCACAACTGGAACAGAATCAATACTAGGAGTCTCGGCTCCAACATCCCTCACAAACGCTAGATATGAAAGGCAACCCTTCCCAACTATACGTTGGGCCTTCAAGAAGGATATCACTCTACTAGGAACATAATCAGTCACACCACGCAACTCGATCCACGGTACACCCGACATAGCCAAAGTGTCTGTCTTAGCATGATAGTCTAGAATAGCACGACACAGGGATAGCCAATCCATCCCCAAAATGACATCAAAATCCACCATGCTCAATAGCAATAGATCTACTCGGGTCTCTAGACCCCCAATAGTCACCACACATGACCGGTACATACGGTCTACAACAACAGTATCGCCCACCGGGGTAGATACATGAATAGGTAAAGCAAAAAACTCACGGGGCATACCCAAATAATGAGCAAAGTATGATGACACATAAGAAAAGGTGGAACCGGGATCAAATAATGCAAAGGCATCTCTATGGCAGACTGAAATAATACCTGTAATGACAGCATCCGAAGAAATGGCGTCGGGTCTGCTTGGGAGTGCATAGAAACGGGCTTGACCGCCCCCTGATCGACCTCCCCCTCTAGGGCGACCCCTGGCTTCCTGACCTCCACCCCTAGCTGGCTGGGCGGGTGGTGAAGTAACTGGAGCAGAAGTCGAGGACTGACCCCTTTGCTGATACTGACCATCGCGAAGTCGAGGACACTGCCTCCTCATATGCCCAAACTCTCCGCACTTGTAACAACTACTCGGTGCTGGGGATGGGGACTGAAGGGAACCCCTGGCACCAGAATGGCTAGAAGAAGGACCTGCCACGGAAGAACCCTGGACTGATGGGGCACGAGATGAACTCTGAGCTGGAAGGGCACTGAGTGATGATTGGCCCTGCTGCGACCCATGATAACCACGATCTGAGGATGCCCCACGATACTCTGGACGGGCCGACTGAGCAGGCCTAAAAGAACGACCTCTACCCTGCTGGAACTGGCCCCTCGAAGGAGCACCACTGAAACTGCCAGAGCCTCGAGGCCTCTTGGCCGCCCTCTCCTCTCTATCCTGACGGCGAACCATCTCAATCTCCCGAGCGATATCAACCACCTCCTCGAATGTGGCACCCAATACCCTCTCTCTAGTCATCAAGATATGGAGATGGTAGTTAAAGCCATCTACAAATCTCCTGATCCTCGCCCGATCGGTTGGAACCATCCAAACGGCATGATGAGCCAACTCAGAATACCTCGCCTCATACTGTGACACAGTCATATCTCCCTGCTTTAGCCACTCAAACTGCCTACGTAGCTTCTCCATGCGAGATTGCAGTACATACTTCTCCAAGAAGAGAGTAGAGAACTCCTGCCAAGTCAGAGGCACTGCACCAACCGTCTTACGCCTCTCATACGCCTCCCACCAAGTGAAGGCAGCCCCACTAAACTGAAAGGTGGTAAATGCCACACCACTAGTCTCAAGAATCCCTGCTGTACGGAGCATCCGCTGACACTTATCAAGAAAACCCTGGGCATCCTCGCCCTCGGCACCACTGAATGACGGAGGCTGGAGTCTACCAAACCTCTCAAGATGATGTTGCTCATCGTCCGGCATGACTGGCACAACAAACTCCTAAGCTGGTGCAACCGGCTGAGCTGGAGGTTCCCCCGGTGTCTGTAGTCCCTGCACTACCTACTCAGGTGTGCGAGCAGCGGGGGTCTGATTGCCTCCCCCGGCCTGTGAAGTAGTTGCTGCTGTGGTGGCTGAAACTATCTGAGCCAGGCCTGTGCAAACTGTCAAGATCTGTGCCAAGGCCTCCTGTAGACCCGAGATCACAATGGGCACTACTGGTTCCTGAACCGGTGCTGCTGCTGAAGCCTGATCCGGAGTTGGGGCAGCTGGTGGGTCAATAGGTGCTGCCCTCACTACTCTGCCTCTACCACGGCCACGACCACGCCCACGGCCTCTGGTGACCTCAGTGGGTGGCACTGGTGGTCGTCCGCCTCGTCCGGTAGCGCGAGTCCTCGCCATCTGCGAGAGAATAGAATAACGGAAGTTTAGCACTCGGATCAACAAGTTCGCACGACAAGAGTTTCAAGGATATGAAGTTTTTCCTAAAGGTTCTGCAGCATCTCGAGGATAAATACAGACGTCTCTGTACCGATACACGAGACTCTACTAAACCGGCTCATGACTCGCGAGACCAAGTAACCTAGGCTCTAATACCAACTTGTCACGACCCCAACCCCGGCCGTGATGGCGCCCAACACAATGCTAGGCAAGCCCGACCAACTAACATCTCACGATCTCTTTCTTTATAAATCAATACCAATTTTTGGGATTTAATACCAATTTAATATAAATAGAAGTATGAATTTAATAGATGAAATATGCGGAAACCATAATCACAAAAAAAAATCTCTGTAAAATAGCCCACTGATCCGGTGTCACAAGTCTGAGCCTCTAATACAAGGTTTCAACAATCTAATACAAAAATATGTCTAAAATGTGGAATAATAAGTGGAGATAGAAGGAGAAATCGGGTCTGCGAACGTTATGCAGCTACCTCGATAACTCCGATGAAAACAGAACGGCAGGAAAGCTCGCTCTATGCCTCAGGAATACCTGTACCTGCACACATGGTGCAGAGAGTAATGTGAGTACTCCGACTTAGTAAGTAATAACAATAAATAATGGCTGACAGTATGAAATCACGTGAAGGCACTAAGCGGTTCTATATCAAAACAATAAAATCATTTAAGCAGCAGTGAATGAGGAAATCATGTGAAATTCTTTAAACCAGGTAAAACAGATATAATTAGTATAAATTAGCTCCTCAAGCATTTCAGTTCATTTATTCGTTCTTATCCTCAGTTCTCAATTCATATACTTCTCACGATAACCGAATCAATAAATATATATACCGCTGCGACGTGTAGCCCGATCCATATATCGATGTGGCGTACAGCCCGATCCATATATCGCCGTGGCGTACAGCCCGATCCATAATAATAATATTCTATTGCGCTCATTAGAGGTGTGCAGACTCCGGAGGGGCTCCTTCAACCCAAGCGCTTTATAATTGTTGCGGCGTGCAGCCCGATCCATATAAGTAGTTACTGCGGCGTGCAGCCCGATCCATAATATGTATAATATATATATCTGCTACGGCGCGCAACCCGATCCATATCATATAAAATATCCTCACTATTGGGTCCTCGACCCCTCTCAGTCATTTAAAAATCACAGCCTCTCGGGCATAATGTACGATCGGGATCTCAGCCCTCATATCTCTTCCTTTTTATGATTAACATTTCAAAAATTTGGTTCATATTATTCTTAAACAATTGGAAACATGACTAAGGATATAAATTCTTTAACAAAATAAGTGAGGAAAACAAGTCAAAAATCCCCTAAGGGTTCTACAGGTCGGCACAAGGCCCCAAGCATGGCAACAAGCCCAATTCACAACAATAAAGTATATGTCTCAATCAAAAATGTAGTAAAATATCATTCGGGATGGACCAAGTCCCAATCCCCATAGTATTGAACCTCACGCACGTCACACAACGTGTATCTCAACTTAGTATAGTACTACGTTGTGCAAATCCGGGGTTTCAAACCCTCAGGACATCATTTAAAATCATTACTCACCTCAAACTGGCCAAAACTCTAGCTCGCTATGCCTTTGCCTCTCAAATAGATTTGTATGTATAGCCACTTCAGTCGTGCTCGTCCTTTCTCGAAAGTATCTTTTTTCTGGGAACATGGTCAACCAGAAATTATTATGTTCGCGATTCTTCATCCACCGATGGAAAAAATGCTCCAGTTTTCCATTCTCATATGAGGCCGGAAAGTGGATTGGCAACAGGTCGGCACGAAGTGATTCATCATGCATAGCCCAAGCGAAAACATTCGAAAAAATATCAAAAATCTCAAAATTAGCAAAACCCGAGCCCCGGAACCATGTCTTAAAATTGGGTAAAATTTACATTTTCAGAATCCTCATACCCTCACGAGTCTAACCATACCAAAATTATCCAATTCCGATACCATTTGGTCCTTCAAATCATCATTTTACATTTTTGAAAGTTTTCACACTTTTCTTCCCAAATTCCATCCCAAATCACGAATCAAATGATGAATTCAATGATAGATTCATGTACGCTAGCCAAATCTGAGTTAAAATCACTTACCCCGATAAATTTCTTGAAAAACCATCGAAAAATTGCCAAAATCCGAGCTCTCTAGTTCAAAATATCAAATAAAACCCAAAACCTCGTATTTATATAGAGTACCCTTAAGGTCTTCTCACCGCGCTCGCGCCCATTTTTGTGTGGTCCGCGCGAGTTCAGAGGCTGTGAAACTACAAGTCAAACTCATGCGGCCGCATCCCACTTCATGCGGCCGCACTCTATGGTCACGCGGTCCGCGTCAGTGAAGTTTAGAGAAGCTGCCAAAACCATTCATGCGGCCGCACAACAACTTTGTGCGGTCCGCGCCAGTCTTCATGCGGCCGCATTTCAACTTTGTGCGGTCCGCATCATCATGCGGTCCGCGCGACGCCTACCGCGGCCGCGCCCCTGCAGTCCTCTTGGACCTGCTACAGCTGCTGCATTTTTCTGTTATATTTTTCAACTCCAAACTTCCCGTTAGCCATCCAAAATCACCCCGAGGCCCCCGGGACCTCAACCAAAAGCACCAACACATCCTAAAACATCCTCCAAACTCATTCCAATCCTCAAAACACCTCAGACAACATCAAAAACATCAAATTACATCGAATTCACGCCTAAGAACTCCAAGAACTCTTGAATTATGCTTTCGATCAAAAAGTCTATCAAATTTCGTCCGGATGACTTGAAATTTTTCACACACACATCCCAAATGACACAACGAAGCTACTGCAACTCTCGGAATTCCATTCCGACCCCTATATCAAAATCTCGCCTATCAACCGGAAATTGCCAAATATCAATTTCGCCAATTCAAGCCTAAATCTTCTCTACAACTCCAAAACCCATTCCGATCGCGCTCCTAAGTCAAAAATCACCTCCCGAAGCTAATCAAACCATCGGAACTCACATCCGAGCCCTCTAACACATAAGTCAACATCCGGTTGACCTTTTCCAACTTAAGATTTCTTAGAAGAGTCTAAGTGTCTTTTTTACCAAAACCACACTAACCGCAAATCAATCAACCCGATCGCATAAAACACGGATAACGAAGCATAAATAAGCTGAAATGGGGGAAGACAGAGCGGTAACTCATAAGACGATTGGTCGGGTCGTCACACTAGTCAAGCAAGTAAACCAATTAATCCATTTATAAACGGGCAAGATCAGTGAGGCAAATAATTGAATAGCGAAAAGCTTTAAGCATATAGAAACACATAGATGAAACATCAAGCAAGGGAATTAGTCGAGCAGAAGAAGAAAGGCCATGGTTAAACCTTTAAATATTTTAAAATATTTGCAGAAACTTAAAAGATGAAACCCTAGTTTTTAGGGAAAAAGGAAAATCGACCAACAATAATAAGAAAAATAGCAGAATACTAAAAGAAAAGTAACAAACAAACTCAAACCTTTTCAGATCTAAGAAAATCTGAACGATTTAACCAGAAATAGTTAGGTCATGCAAAAGATAAACATAGGTGAGAAAAATCTGGTTTGAACCAGAGACTTGAAGCCATGAACACGAAGATACCAGCACTCACAAACATAGAGATGAACATAGGCAGGTTCATCAAAAAAATGAAGAGTTGAATCCAGTCTATGTTGAATCTCTTCAAGACCCCATCAAACAACAAGGAAATCGAATAGCCAATAGGTATAAGAGGCCGGATAGGGCCTAAGATCGAAGAGAAACCCCATGGATTGAAGGGGGATTCAAGTGACGGCGGGCTAGGGTTAGGGAGAGATTGAGAGAGAAGAGAGGAGGTAGGAATTCAGGGGCGGCGGTATTTTAGAAATGGGTAGGGTTTGGGGGTCGTTTGGTTAATACAAAAGGAAATGAATCCTGGACCATTGATCTTCTGAGATCAACGGCTAAGATTCCATCTGGGTTGGAACTAAGTGTGAGGTACCCGCACAAAGGACCAAGCATGGGAGAAGTCTGAGCATCTCATGAGCTGCTAATGCTTTGGCCTTTGGCCTACCAGAGAGTTTCTTTTACTCTCTTACTACTTATGATGTGCATTGAGGACAATGCATAATTTTAAGAGTGGGGTGAGGAGATTGTCTGGGTGACTTTCTATGCTACTTTAGCTGTGTTAGTTTAATTAATAATTTTTTTAAAGATTTGACTTTTCCCGATGATGGATCTATTAGACAATTTTCTTGAGGGATTTAAGTCTAAAGAAAAAAAGGACAAAAAGATTTTCTTTGTAGGTAGTGTAGTAATTCCCCTTTGGTTTTTCTTTATGCCGCGGTTCTTTTCCAAGGGTTTTGTTTGAACCGGGTGTAGCTAGTTTTATTATTTGGAATAGGAGCCATTGTGTTATGTTTTGAATTGAAGCAATATCTCTTGACTTTGTTATGCCTTGAGAATATTGAGTACTCTGGCTATGACGCTTAGGCTCAGTTTTTGATTCTTGTAGAAGCACCTTAAATTGTATGATCTTAACTTTGCTTAACTGCTTTGGCTAGAATGTCTTGATGAGTCCAATCTTGAGTGAGTTATGTGCCATGTTGTGTGTAAGGTTTTGTGTTATTCTACGCATTGCATTTGATGTCTAGAACTTGTCCCGTGTGTTTGCAAAGTGAAATAGTAGTTTTGTTCAGTCTTGGAAGTGATATAGGCGTTTCTTTGTTGAGCCATATATATATTTTACCCGCCTAATTGTTATGTATCATAGTTAACCCCTTTGATCTTGTAATCCTATTTTATTGGCAACCACATTGAAAGTCTTACCCATTTATTTGAATTAGTCATCTATTTGAACCTTTTAACCTCTCATGAGCACTTGAATTATTATGAACTTTGTAAAGGTTAAAGTGTGGGGTGGTTGGTGTGTCTTTTGAGTGGAACTAATGAAATAAGGAGAAATGTGCATTGTGTTGAAAAAGAATAAAAGCCGCTTGAATTGAAAAATAAAGAAAAAAACAATTGTATTATTTTTGGCCCAGTATGGTATGATCAAAATCGGTGTGAGGTTCGTTGATGGGTCTAAATGTGAATGTGTGCTCTACATCACGTCGGGTGTGTTCATTCAGCATAGCGTTGCTTATGGAGAAGTCCTTGGGCATTGTATGTTATTTCCATCTTCAACTATTCCGTGTAATCTCTATTGTGCCATGTGGATTGTGAGACGACTTGACTATTCACACTTGTGTTGAGTCCCATGTAGCTTGTGGTGTTATGTGAGCAGGATGGCTCTCGAGACGCATGTCATTATTGCACCTCAGTTGTTCTTGGCTTTCGTAGCATATGGAGCTATCCGTCTCCCCAGGATTTGTATTATGCACTTGGCATTCTTGTGGTCGATATTCGGGCATTCCATAAGTATAAGCATTATGGATAGATGCGTGTGTTTTCTTCTTGATTGTTATGTGAGGATTAGGTGGCGCGCCGCCACGGGTATATTGTTTTGATCGGGTGGCACGCCGCCACGGGTATGTTGTTTGGATCGGGTTGCACGCCGCAACGGTATCATGTTTGGATCAGGTTGCACGCTGCAACGGTATCATGTTTGGATCGGATTGTATGCCTCAATAGTGAGATGTTGAGTACAGTTCCGTATATTTATTCTTGTGTATTTTTTTCCTCATTCCCTAAGAAAGGTTCATAGCGTCTGTTCGACTGTTTTATTCGTTATGCGGGCTGGGTAGTTCTTTTTCAGAGTTCGTTCTTCCTTATGTGTCATATCCAAGTACTTCTTTTGATTCATTTGGCACAATTCACTTGACTCTTTGAGTCATTTCACTTCTTTCTAAGGGGTTAGAGAGACACACTTTCACTCTTTCTTATGCATTTCAAACCTTTTCTCCTTTTTCAACTTTCCGCACCTTTCATTCTTTGCTTTTTCTTGAATCCCTTTTTATTCGTTTTCACTTTGAACATTCTTTTTGTCTTTTTGTTTTTCTTTCTTTTTCATTGCCTTTTCTTTTCTTTATTTTTGTGCCCTTTTACCACTTTGTTGCAATCCTCATCTCTCCCCCCAAACTTATACTTTTGCCATGTACTAAAGGAAAGATCGGGTGTCAAGAGAGGGTATCTTTTAGAACGGGTATAGGCTTGCATGGTTCTTGAAAGAAAGAGATCTAAGGCTCAAAAGGGTTGACTAGGGATCATATCATTGGTAGGCTATGGAATTGTTCAAACTATCATTTGGATCAAGGAGAGCCTATAATCATGTCTCAAGTCAAAATTCACTTATGATTTCGCCTCAACAAACATTCAGAGCAAGTTCTAGACCAATGGCTCGGGACTTGAACTTGCAATTGCAATTACTCACTACACAAGCTAAGGGATTGCTAAAGACATAGAGTCGGGGGCCCATAACGACCTTAGATACGATTGAGCACACAATGGTCCCGAAAAACCACTTGATGATTATCGGTCAACACAAGAGTCTCAAGGTCACGACTTTCACCATCCTAAACACAACAGTTTGTTTTTTACCATGAGATCAAAGGTAAATGTGCTAAGCCCAAGTGAAGCTTTTCTTGAGGTACCCTTAACTACCAATCTACTAAAAATGAAAAGAAAAGACGGACTCAAACCCTTAAGAAGGTTGTCACGCCATCCATCATTAGGAAGAGCCACCCGGTTCATACAACACTCTGCCTTTGGAAAGAACCGTGAAATTAAGAAAACTAAAGGCTTATTGCAAACTTTGAAAACAAGAAGCTACGAATCACAAATAAGAAGCTAAGAACAAAAAATTTGCAGAAAATAGAATGAATATATACAAGAGGGGATTTATCAAATATACAGTAGATGGGGATGAATATGTACAATGTAGCATAACTTTATATACAGACCCAAATTAAAATAAAAGTACGATAAATGTAACGAAATATCAAAATTATATATAGACCAAAGATAAAGAAAGCATAAAAATGTATCAGATAAATATACAATCATCCAAATGAATAGTAGGGCCTACCCCCTCAAATGAAAGCTGGCATTGTCCCCAATGCCAACTAGTCTAAATAAATCATCAAAAAGGTAAGAGGAAAAAGGATATAGAAGACTCCCTAAGGCCCGTCTGTCTGCATAGGGTTATGTGTGGTCCCTGGGTCCTCTGTGTGCTCGGGGACCTCAGACTGGTTCCCGGTGGCCTGCTGCTCTGCTACTGGGACCTGGGCCTGGACTTGGGCAGGATCTGTAGGTAATGCATCTTGCGGCTGACTGGAAGAGGTCTTCTATGGGTCAGCCAGCTGGATGACTGCATCATCAGCTCGAGGGATCATCCTTTTTCCTCTTAGGAGTCCTCTGTGACTGCTCCGGCTCTGGATGAACTGCTGGGGTTGGGTCCTGGAGCAATAAATCTACAGGCAGGTGATCTGCCTTCAGTCTGTCTACATCTGCTCTCAGCTCCTTCAAGGACTCTTTGGAGGCATGTGTCTTCCTCAGCTTCTTGTGCTCCCGAGAAAGCTCCTTGAGAGCCTTGCTATGTGAATCCACTGCCTTGGAGAGCGCTGCCTGAGTGTCGAGGATCTTCTTTTGGTTGTCAAGTATCTCATTAAGCGCATCCTCTATCAACTGTGGAAACTATGATGGCTGAGGTGCTGACTGAGCCTCTACCATAGTGGTGAGTGTGGACAACTTGGATGAGGTAGTCTGCATCTAGTTGTTTATGCTAAGAAGTGCCTGGCTCAGTCGCTGAGAAGTAATAGGATGGCCCTGGGAAGATGGAATCTCCGGGCCTGCTGAGGTGGATGGACCAACATGAGTGGCTGTAGATGTGGTTGGACCGGGAGGGATGTCTGTAGAAGTGGAGGTAGGCTCAATAGGAGATACTACCACAACTGGCTCTTCAGACTGGCCAGTTGGAGCAGTAGCGGTACCTTTGAAGTTCTTTCTTTTGGGGTTGTCATCCCCCTACATATTGTACCAGGAAAACAGGGCTTTCGCCTTGACCTTGATGTCATATGGCCTCTTGTCCACATTCAGGTCCTGGAAGTACATTGTGAGGAAATTGGGGAAAGGATAGTTCCGGTCATGCTTCGCGCCCACAACAGTAATGATTCTGGACATAACATTCCCTACGTTGATGGGATACCCTGCCATGATAGAAGCCACTAATACAGCCCGGTGGAGAGGTAAGGTGTTGTCATGAGTGGTAGGGTCTAACCGGCTACAAACAAAGGTCTCCCATCCCCTTGCTTCAAAGTTCAAGCTCCTTCTCAATATCTTGACTCCAGCAGTCAACCAGTCGGGGACGGTACCTAGGATTGCCAGGTACTAGCCATGGACGGACCTCCTCGCCCATTTCCATCTTCGCCATGTACAAGGTCTCATCCTCCTTATTGAAGCCCAGGTATTCATTGATCGACTTCCCATCAAACAACACTTTTAAGTTCTGAACCTTGGTCACTTTGGAGCCCTTTTTGATGTGGGCTACATTGCAATAAAATTCCTTGACCAAGTTTTCGTTGGCATCCACACAGTTATCCATAAAGTGCTCCCAGCCCACTCTAGTCCTAAACTGTCTCTGCACGTCGGGGTTGTGAGGTAGTAGGTATCTGTCTATAAAGCTCCTCTTCGAAATTTATGGTACGCCACCTCACTTACAAATCTATCTTGCCAAACCTCCACCTTTCTAGTTCTCTCAAATCCCCCCACCTGTGGCTCACCTCCTTCTCCTACTTCTTCTGCTCCCCCTACTTCCTCCTCACCTCCTACTGCATCCTTTCCGGATAGTGAAGATGTGGGAGAGGTGGAGTATTCCCTACTACCTGCTACTGAGCCCTCAAACGACTCAGAAGAAATGTTCACTGATGTTTGGGCAGCAGGGGAAGTGGGAGGAATGACTCTCAGTCTGTGCCTCTCCAGATACGGGATATATTCTGGGATTGAGTCCGAAGAGATCTCCCGAGAGGGCTCGTACTCACTCCCCGACATGTCAATGGCTCTATCAGCAGCTTTTATGGCCTTCCTCATATTTTTGATGTTTTGCCTAGCTTAGGGAGTGAGTTTGACCATTTTTTGTTTCCCTCCCCGGGAGGATTCTCCTCGGCCTGGTTGTTTAGAGCCTTTCCCTCGTTGTTTCACCATTGTCTACGTACACAATTCAGTTGAACTTGTTAGAATCAATTTCATCAGTTGAAAGCAGTATTGCAGTAAGAAAGCAGGAAGTTGTAGAAAACACCCAGTGCGGATCGCACAAAATGGAGTGCAGCCGCACAGGGGTCAGTGCAGACCGCACAAAGTGGACTGCGGTCCGCACAAGGATGGGGTTCAGAATACCCACCCTCTGTATCTTGACAGTGCGGACCGCACAAAATAGTAGTGTGGCCGCACAGGGGCCATTGCGGACCGCACAAAATGTAGTGCGGTCGCACTACCCAATGTTTAGATTCCCAGAAGTTCTTCAGTGCGGTCCGCACAAAATGGTACTGCGGACCGCACTGGGGCACCGCGGATTGCACATAAACGACCGCGGTCCACACTAAGTGCCCAGTTTTGGCACTGAATTGGGGTTCATGGGATTTTTGCTTTTAAGTCCAAATTTTCACCTAATGAGTGTCCCTAAGTGATTGCCTAGTCCATTACACTAACTAAGTATGTAGGAATCAAAAATCTAACTAATATAACCTAGCAATTGAGGAAATACGGGGGGAAGCAGAACTAAAGCTAAGAAAAATGAAAATTAAATGAAATTAACAAAATTACACAAGTAAAAGGAAGATTATGGTACCGGATTATGAGATGAAGTGAAGTCAATCAATGCTAAACAAGTAATTACGATCAAATGCAGGGGATGAACAGTGATTATAAGCTCTGAGAGTCAAATTTGTGAAAAGAGTAAAAGGGGGACCTTAGGGTCTATTTATAGAAAAAAAACCCTGGGGCCCATTCTCACCAACCAGTGCGGACCACACAGAATGGACCGCGGTCTGCACTGCACAGCTTTGTACAAACTTGAGGAGGCAATGATCTGCGGTCTGCACAAAGTGGACTGCGGCTGCAGAGGTCCATTGCGGACCGCGCAAAATGTAGTGCGGCCGCACTGGCAAACTTCAGAGAGGTCTCAATTCACCCTTCACCAGTGCGGACCGCACAAAATGTAGTGCGGTCGCACTGGCAACTTCAGAGACTGTGCATTTTTCCACCATGTCTTACACTGCATCAACACAACCCTGCGACATCTCATAACCAGTTAGCCCAAAAATCAATCCTATACTACAAAGAAAATCAAAGGAAACAAGAAGAAAAACACATGGGTTGCCTACCAAGAAGCGCTTGATTTAACGTCGCGGCACGACGCATGTTACTATCACATCATTTGAAATAAAGAAGTGCCACCACGTGGTTGTCATCAATTTTCCCAAGATAATGCTTGACCCACTGCCCATTAACTCTGAAGACTTCACCATTTTTGTTCTTTAAATCAAGAGCACCAAAAGGGGTCACAAACACAACTTCAAACGGTCCACTCCATTTTGATTTAAGATTTCCCGGAAACAGACGTAACCGGGAGATGAACAAGAGAACCAAATCACCTACTTTGAACTCCTTCCCACGGGCATATTTATCATGAAGGTACTTCATCTTGTCCTTATATAAGGACGAACTGGAGTAGGCATGGAATCTGAATTCATCAAGTTCATTGAGATACTCCACACAAAGATTGGCTGCAACATCCCACTCAAGCTTTAGCTTCTTCAAAGCCCACATGACCTTGTGCTCTAACTCAACTGGTAGATGGCAAGCTTTCCCAAACACCAACTGATATGGAGACATATCAATCGGAGTTTTATAAGTCGTCCGATAAGCCCATAGAGTGTCATCCAACTTCTTCGACCAATCGGTCCTATTAGCATTGATCGTCTTTGACAATATACTTTTGATTTCCTTGTTGGAGACTTCCACTTGACCACTTGCTTGAGGATGATAGGGGGTAGAAACTTTGTGATTGACACCGTATTTAGAAAGCAACTTGTCGAAAGCTCTATTGCAAAAGTGAGACCCCCATCACTAATAATCGCACGAGGAGTACCAAACCTTGTAAAAATGCTTTTCTTGAGAAATGCAACAACACTCTGGGCATCATTGTTGGGCAAAGCCACGGCTTCAACCCACTTTGAGACATAGTCGACCGCCACAAGAATGTTAGTATTCCCACAAGAGCTAATAAATGGACCCATGAAATCGATGCCCCATACATCAAAGATATCCACTTCAAGAATGGTATTGAGAGACATCTCATCCCTTTTAGAAATTCCACCCGCTCTTTGGCATTCGTCACACCTCTTCACAAAATCACATGCATCTTTGAACAAGGTTGGCCAATAGAATCCACAACTAAGAACTTTCGAGGCGGTCCTCACCCCATAGTGATGGCCACCATAGGGTGAAGAATGGCAAGCCTCTAAGATACTCAATTATTCTTCCTCCGGGACACATCTACGAATCACACCATCCGTGCAAATCTTGAACAAGTATGGCTCATCCTAATAGAAATCCAAACTATCCTGCTTGAGCTTCTTCCTTTGGTTAGAAGAGAACTCACACGGGATTACTACGGTCACAAGGTAATTGGAAACATCGGCAAACCATGGCATATAATTCATTGACACCGCAAGGAGTTGTTCATCGGGAAATGAATCATTGATCTCAAGGCCATCACAAGGCCTCCCCTCCTCCTCCAAACGGGACAAGTGGTCTGCCACTTGGTTTTCACTACCTTTTCAGTCCACAATTTCTAGATCAAACTCTTGAAATAGTAACACCCATCGCATCAATCTTGCCTTGGAGTCTTTCTTTGTCATCAAGTACCTAAGGGAGGCATGATCGGTGTGCACTATGACCTTGGCCCCCATAAGATACGGTCGGAACTTTTCCATTGCAAACACTATGGCCAACAACTCTTTTTTGGTAACCGTGTAGTTCCTTTGAGCCTCATTCATGGTCTTGCTTGAATAGTACACCGGATGAAACATCTTGTTAACCTTTTGACTCAAGACATCCCCAACCGCAACGTCACTTGCGTCACACATGAGCTCGAAAGGCAAGCTCCAATTTGGTGCGGTAATGATTGGGGTAGTGGTCAATTTAAGCTTGAGAAGCTCAAATGCTTGCATACATTCCTCATCGAACACAAACTTTTCATCCTTTTCTAGTAGCTTGCACAAGGGGTTTACCACCTTTGAAAAATCTTTTATAAACCTCCGGTAGAACCCCGCATGCCCAAGAAAACTCCTCACCCCCTAGACGAAAATGGGGGGAGGAAGCCTTGAAATCACCTCTATCTTGGCTTTGTCAACTTCAATCCCACGCTTTGAAATCTTGTGGCCTAACACTATGCCTTCCTCCACCATGAAGTGGCATTTTTCCCAATTAAGTACGAGATTTGTGTCTTCACATCGGGCCAAAACTATATCCAAATTTCCCAAACACACTTCAAATGAATCTCCAACCACACTGAAATCGTCCATGAAGACCTCCAAAATATCTTCCACCATGTCAGTGAAAATAGCCATCATGCATCGTTGGAATGTTGTTGGGGCATTACACAACCCGAACGACATCCGAGAGAAAGCGAAGGTTCCATATGGACAGGTAAAGGTGGCCTTCTCTTGGTCCTCCGGAGCGATTAAGATTTGATTATACCTCGAGTATCCATCCAAAAAGCAATAAAAGGCATGCCCCGCAAGGCGATCAAGCATTTGGTCAACGAATGGCAATGGGAAGTGATCCTTGCGGGTCACCTTGTTCAGCTTTCGGTAGTCCATACATACCTTCCATCCGTAACTGTCCGAGTGGGAATAAGTTCATTGTTGTCATTTGTCACCACAGTCATACCACCCTTTTTTGGTACACATTGCACCGGAGAAGTCCACGAGCTATCGAAAATGGGGTACACAACCCTGGCATCCAACCACTTGATCACTTCTTTTTTCACCACCTCTTGCATTGCCTCGTTCAATCTTCTTTGATGCTCCAAGTAAGGTTTTGCATCATCTTCCAAGATAATTTTGTGCATACAGAATGCGGGGCTTATTCCCCGAATGTCATCCAAAGTCCATCCAATTGCCCTTTTTCGCCTTTGAAGCACCGCCAAAGTGTCCTTAACGTGCATGTTAGTTAGGCAAGAAGAACGAATAACTGGTAAAGTAGAATTTGAGCCCAAGAACTCATACCTGAGGCGTGGAGGCAGTGGTTTCAAATCCAACACCGATAGCTCCTCAATTGATGATTTTGTTGGTGGAGTTTTCTGGTTTTCAAGATCCAAAGACAATTTTCTAGGCTCATAGGAATAAGAGCCCATCCCATGTAAAGCATTCACGCACTCCACTCTGCTTGCATCATCATTGACATCAAGATTTAATAGCACGGCCTCAATGGGGTCCTCCACGTTGATCATAACACTGGTGTCATCCACAATTACAGCTGTGACAAGGTCTACAAATGAGCACACCTCGGTGCTATTGGGTTGCTTTATAGATTTGCAAACATGAAAGACGACCTTTTCATCTCCCACTCGGAAAGTGAGCTCACCTGCTTCAACATCAACCAATGCCTTCCCCATCACAAGGAAAGGCCTCCCTAGAATGATTGGGACCTTATAGTCCACTTCACAGTCTAAAATCACAAAGTCGGTCGGCAATATGAATTTGTCCACCCGGACAAGCACATCATCAATAATGCCCAAAGGTCGCTTCATCTATCGATCCGCCATTTGTAACCTAATGAAAGTCGGTCTAGGTTGCCCAATACCCAAAGTTTTGAAAACTGAGTAAGGTATCAAATTGATACTAGCTCCCAAATCACATAGAGCCTTGGCAAAATCCACACTCCCAATGGTGCAAGGAATGGTGAAAGAACCGGGATCTTCAAGCTTCGGGGCTATTGAATGCACTATAGCTCTAACTTGGTGAGTCATCTTTATAGTTTCACAATCCATAGAACGCTTCTTTGTGACCAAGTCTTTCATGAATTTTGCATAACCCGACATTTGTTCAAGTGCCTCCACCAAAGGCACATTAATAGATAAGCTCTTCATCATGTCAATGAACTTTTTAAACTGATTATCATTCTTTTGCTTCACGAGTCTTTGAGGATAAGGTGGAGGTGGTTTTGGCAAAGGTGTCTTGGCTTTAGGCACAACCGGCTCTGGCATGTCAATTATGTATTCCCTGAACGGGTTCACATCATTTTGAGTTTCCACCTGAACTTCTTGAATATCAATCCTCACTTCATTGTTCACATGTTCATCAACCACATCTTCAACTACCAAAGGGACTTCGTCATCTTGCAACTCAACATCTTCCTCCACGACTTGTTTTTGCTTAGAGGCATTCATATCACCGCCTCTCCCACTTCTTGTTGTAACCGCCATAACATGATTGTTCCCATCCTTTGGGTTCACTACCGTATCACTTGGTAGAGCACCCTTCGGGCGAGTATTCAATGACTGAGAGATTTGGCCTAATTGCACCTCCAAGTTTCGGAGAGAGGTGTTGTGAGAAGCTAACTGTGCATCAGAATCCGCATTCTTCTTCATCATCTGCTCGAACATCATTTCAATTCTACCCATATCATTACCCGAAGAATTAGGACCTTGAAATGGAAATGGCGGTGGATTGTTCGATTGTTGGTACTTTGGGGTCCTTTGAAAGCCTTGCCCTGGTTTGCTTGGTTTCCATTGTTCCATCCTCCTTGATTATTATTGCCACCCCAATTATTGTTATTACCATTCCAATTCACTTGGTTGCCTTGATTGTTGTTCTGATTTCCCCAGTTGTTGTTTTGGTTGTTGTTCCCCCAATTGCCACTGTTTTATTGTTGATTGCCCCAATTGCCTTGAGATCTCCACTGCTGTTGGTTGGAAGATTTGCCCCGTTGGCCTTGATAGTTCTTTATATATTGAACCTCTTCACTTTGGTCATCATAACCATCATTTTGAAAACCATCACATGCATCATCAAATTGCTCAGAATTTCCTTGGTTTTGTTGCCTTCTTTGCCTTCTCTTGTTGACAAGCATATTAACACCCTCCATGGCATTCACTTGGCATGGATTTTAGACTTGTTGCAACTGTGCCTTAGCCAATTGATTCATAGTAATTGTCAACTCCTCTATAGCTTGCCCATGGTCATGTAATTCCTTGTGCAAATGAATAAAGTTGCCCCCGGCAAGTTGGTTCACTATACATTGATTTGTTGTATTGATGCCCCGTAGAAAGTTTGTTGGATCATAGCGTCAGTCATATTATTGTTGGGGCATTCTTTCACCATCGTTCTATACCGCTCCCAAATCTCATGCAAAGGTTCCGTGGGCTCTTGCTTGAAAGCCAATATCTCATCTCGAAGTGCCGCCATATGCCCGAGTGAAAAGAATTTAGCAATGAATTTATCCGCCAACTCATCCCAAGTTGTGATGGAATGGTTGGGAAGTCTCTCGAGCCGATCTAATGCCTTCCCCCGAAGTGAGAATAGGAAAAGTCTCAACCTAAGAGCATCCTTGGACACATTTGTCTGTTTGCTCCCCCAACATGTATCCACGAACCCCTTGAGATGTTTGTAGGCATTTTGATCCGCAACACCCGTGAAGTACCCATGCTGCTCAAGTAAGGTCAACATCACATTGGTTATCTGAAAGTTGCCCGCTCGGATTCTGGGTGGGACAATAGCACTTGCATAACCCTGGTTCGGAAGTACTCTGGGAGCCACTCTTGGAGGTGGCGGAGGAGGGTCTGGAATATTGTCATTTGGATTAGCATTGGCATTGCGTCCTCTACATTGTCCTTGAGGTATAAGTGGCACCTCATCTTGTTCAACATCATCTACCTCCTCCCCTGCAATCACATTTTCAAGAGGGTCATTTGCGTTGTTCAATGGCATTTTAGTACCTGAGTAGTGACATAAAAAAGTAAGTAACAAATAAGGAAAGAAGAATAATACGCAAAACTAACTAAATAGACAGCCAAAACCGTTAGCTACCCGGCAACGGTGCCAAAAAGTGATCGCAGCCAACTCCACACCACTAATAAGTAGCGAGAGAGGGTCGCAATAGCTTTTACCCGATTTTGGGTCGGGATCGATATCCACAGAGAGCTAGAATTGGAATTGAGTGTCGATCTAGCCTAGGATTGCGTAGCGTTCCAAATTGCACTTCTCATAATTTTTGGGGTTTTCTTTATAATTCTACTTTTAACAAACTACAAATTGTAAATTAAGCTGAGAGTTAAATGCTACGGGTTGTTCAAATATTCTAAAAGCACTAGGGTAGTGGCATCCACCTAGGTGGTCAATTGACGGGTACTTTAAACTAAGGCTCTATTGACATGATTGGGGAGTATGATATAATTGTTGCACTGCTCTACCCACTCTACACCTCTCGGTGATTCAAGTGATTTTGCCCAATTGACTTTCTCAAGACCAATGGGTATGCAAATTTACTCAAGCAGCTTAGGGTTCAAGTCGGGTATTACTCTCTCGAGGTTTAACCCTTTTATTAGGGCTATAAATCTCTTGAGTACTTCCCAATATCTTGTTGGATCAATTTCGGAGACTTGGACTCTCTTTCTCAAGAAGAGCCCTAGTCAACTAAACACAAACTAGTGTTTGCAACCACTAATTCAGCAATTTAACCATGAAATTGACCCAAATATCAAACGCTCATAGTCAATTTAGCCCTAAAATGCAAGACCCATCAATTACCCACACTAGGGTTGAGCCACAACCCTAGCTATGGGGTCTAGCTACTCATACTTGAAGAGAAAAGCAGAGAAATAGATGAAGATAAATACATATTAATTAATTACTTAGTTAAATACAAAGATTCAATGATGAAAACTAAGTAAAAATACCCAAAATGGATAAGAAGAGTCGTCTCACGAGCGCAGCTACTGTATTACAATATCTAATACCCTAAAAATGGAAAAGGATCTATTTATACTAAGTTGTAAAATCTGGACAAAAATGCCTCTGCGGGGTTAGTGTGGACCGCACAAAATAGTGTGTGGCCGCACTAGGCTCTTGAACTTGAAAACTTGACTATCTGAACTCAGGCTCCGCGGACCGCACAGAATGTACTGCGGTCGCAGAGGCTTCTAGTGTGGTCCGCACAAACTGGACCGCAGACCGCACAAGCTTGAAAGCTCCAACTTTACCCTCTCTGAACCTTGGATCTGCGGACCGCACAGAATGGTAGTGTGGCAGCATTGCCTTCAGTGCGGACCGCACAAAACCTTCTGCGGCCATACTGCCTTAATGCCTGAAATACCAGCTCTCTGAATCTTCCTAGTGTGGACCGCGCAAAGTGTAGTGCGACCGCACTAGGCCTATTTTTCCTAATTTTGTCTTGTCTTTGGTACTTGTGCAAGTTTTACTCCTTTTGAGATGATCTCTGATATCTTGTCACTTTGTTGATCAAACCTGCAATCAAGCATAACTTATGAGCCTTTTGGGACTATTTTGTATGAATTTATAATCAAAGAGTAGGCAAGAAGGGGTATAAAATGCATCAAAATCCCTAGTTATCACTTGTACTGGGTGAGACGAGATTATTGGATCTGAAATCAGTGCAATCAAATTTATATAAGGTACATTAAAGAGAAAATATCCACCATTCAGTATAGAATGAGGTAATAGTTCTTTTTAGGAGGAAAACCCCCATGATTTATGGTTTTGGCAGATGGCTATGAGTTCATGTGCATCTCTTTCATCGTTGCAGTATTGTGAGGGTTGGGGCCATGTTTATATGTGTTATGAGGTATATTACGGGCAACGGGGTCGGTGTATTTGCAGTTGTTGTGCTTGGAGAAGGTTACCATGGGCAAGTGAGTTATGCAGTACATTGTGTGGTATCAATATGGGTGCTTGATCATGTGTTGGTTCAGCATGTGGAGATTGATATGATGTTTGTATGTTAGAATCAAGTATCATGGAGAATTTTGGATGTTGAAATTTGGTTCTAAAGCTTGTTAGATAAGGTACCAGGAAGGATTTTCAGTCTAGCTCAAGCAAAGGTGCTCACATGGGTTGTGGTGGCACGAATAAGTGCACAAGGTGTTAACCATTGAATTTGGACAACTCCGGAATAGTTCTTGGCACGTTCGAGGACAAACATATGTTTAAGTGGGGGAGAATATAACGACCCAACTGGCCATTTTGAGCTCTAGTGCGTCGTTCCGTGGTTTGAGGCCTTGAGTAGCTTCACTTCAGGTATTATGACTTGTATGTGTGGCCGGAACTGAATTTTGGGAAGTTTGGAGTTGATCTAGGAAGAAAATTCTAATTTCGGAAGCTTTAAGTTGGAAGGCTTGACTAAGGTTTGACTTTTGAGTAAACGGCCTTGGAATCGGGATTTGAAGGTTTCAATAAGTTCGTATGATAATTACGGACTTGGGCGTATGTTCGGATTGAGTATCGTACGGTATGGGAGAATTTCGGCGCTTATTGTAGAAAGTTGGCATTTTGGAAGTTCTAGAATTTTATAAGTTTGGTTTGAAGTGGAGTTTGATGTAATCGATGTTCGTTTGGAGTTCTAAGCCTTTTAATAGGTTCGTATCGTGATTTATTACTTGTGAGTAAAGTTTGGCGTCATTCTAGAATGTTTTGATATGATTCGGACGCGTTCGTCAAAGTTTGGAAGCTTGAAAGTTTAAAGAATGATTTCGATCGTCGATTCGTAGTTTTGATGTTGTTTGATGTGATTTGAGGCCTCGAGCAGATTCGCTTTGTGTTTTGGGACTACGTATTGTGATTAGACGGGTCCTGGGGGCCTCGGGTTGATTGAAAGTAATTTTGGATCATTTTTTCATGTTTTATTGTTGATGATGTGCTGGTGTTCTGGTGTGTTTCGCGATTGCGAGGATTTCCCCGCGATCGCGAAGAAGGAAATTGGAGGGGGCATCTGATTTCTCTACGTGAACGCGAATAGGGGTCTGCAAACGCGTAGGTGGTCCTGGCAGTGCTTCGCGAACGCGGAGCCCAACCGCGAGCATGAAGAGGAAATGGAGGAAACGGGCAGAAGGCCTTTGGCCTACGCGAGCGCAACTGGGGAATCGCGAACACGAAGGGTTGGGGAAGTGAACCATCGTGAATGCGAAGCGAGTTTTGGGGCAGTAGCATTTTTGGCCTTCACGATCGCGAGGCTTTTTCCGCGATTGCGAAGAAGTGTCGCCTGGGTAGTGTATAAGTTTGCAAAAACGGATTTGGCTCATTTTATCTCAAATCTTCCATGGGAGCCGAGCTTGGGGCGATTTTTGAAGGAGCTTCTTCATCACCCATCACTAGGTAAGTGATTTCTTCACGTTGTGAGTTAAATACATGGTTTATATATGGATTTAAGCATGGAAATTAGTAGAAATTTGAGATTTTGAAGAAAAATCTATAAATTGATATTTTGGGATTTTGACCACGAAATTGTATATGAGCTTGGGAATAAATCATATATTTGAGTTTGCAGTGTTATGTGTAAAGTTTATCTTCAAAAAATTTCAAAATTCGGGCACACGGGCCCGAGGGTTGATTTTATTGGCTTTTCGAGCGGAGTTGAAAATTATTTAAATTGATTTATTATGGGCATTAGAGTACATTTTTATTGGTTTGCACCTTGTTTGACTAGTTTTGGATCGATGAGCATCGGTTTGAGGTGGTAGAGTGGCGTTGGAGCCGGTTATGGAACTTCGGAGCGAGGTAAGTCTCCTGTCTAACCTTGTGAGAGAAAAACTATCCCCTTGGTGATATTTATTATTATGTGCAACTAGTTGTGGATTCTACGTACGCACAAGGTGACGAGAGTCCGTACGTAGCTAAAGCATGTTTATGTCCGGATAGACTTAGGACTTTATCATGTAATAATTGAATTACTTGAACTCGTTCTGCTGGCGTAATTAATTAAAGTTATATCTAAAGTTGATTTAGAAATAAATATATGTACACTAGGCCGAGCCTTATCACTTTGAGTTGTGGCGAGTTAGTTGAGAAAGTAAAGATTAAATTCATTTTGTGCTCATATATTGAATTGTAAGCATGTGTCTCGTAATTCGGTAAATTCCTTCCTTTCTTGTGGAGCGGGCCGAATGCCTCAGCAGTAGATAGATGCATCTATGGATCATGTCGTACGTCCCTCGGTAGTGTATACATTATTCTGGATCGGGCCAAACGATCTCGGCAGAATCGTGCGTTATATCGCTAGTAGTCCGAATATTCACGAGATAGACCTTCCACTGATGCCGACATTTATGGTATTCCTTATTTATCTGATATTAACACTTGACATTTTCTAAGCTGTTAAGGTAGAATACAAGATTTAGAAGTTCATGCTTTAAAAAAAATATTTGGGAGATTATGTAACTTACAGATTTACCCCATCATTGTCGTATGCTTCATATCTTCTTATGCTTATATTATATTTCTTCATTAGACCTCTAGTAAGTGTTGATGTCGACCTCTCATCACTACTTTTTCGAGGTTAGGATAGATACATACTGGGTATGCGTTGATTTACGTACTCATGCTATACTTCTGCACTAAATGTGCAGGATTTGACAGGTCATTTGGTGATCATCTTGGCGCGTAGGCGCATCTGTTGAGGAGACTTTATATGAGCTGCAATTCAGGGTATGCATCGCAGTCCACCGAGTCCCCATTGTACCACTTATTTTATCCTGTCTTATTTTCATTCTAGACATATGTTGTATTATTATTATATTCCTTAGAAAATGCTCATGCACTTGTGACACCGGATTTTGGGGGTTTCTACTAGATGTTAATATGGTAGTTCACATAGATTCTATCATTTCACACTGTAAATTTTATTTCATACTATTTAATTAATGAAAATTATGATTTCAAAAGTAATAAAATGAGTAAATAATTTGATAGAGCAACGTTGGCTTGCCTGACGGCGGTGTTAGGCGCCATCACGGCCTATAATGGATTTTGAATCGTGATACTATAATAGTATATTGTTGCAATATAGCTATATACTCCTACAGAATATTGTATACCGTAGCAGTATAATATTAGATAATTGTGTTCTTCTTTGATTTTCAGCTAAAAGATTCGATCTCAGTCACCTCAAATCAACTTCAAATGTGATCAAATTTCAGAAAGTACTATAAGCAATATTTAATAACACCCACTTTGAATCAAACAAGATATCTTCAAAAATAAAAATTGAGCTTCAAGCTAACAATGACGGATATTCAAACACACATAAGAATTTAAATTTGGGAAGCTTACTCGAAGGGACTATAAGCAATATTTTATAGCACCCATATCGAATCAAACAATAAATCTTCAAAATAAAATTTCAAATTCAAGAGCTTCAAGCTCAACAATGGTGGGTCTTCATACACACACAAAAATCATAAGGAAAGGAGGTAGATCAGTAGTTTGGGTTGACCCTCTTAATAAAGATCGATCTGACAGAGAAGAAGTAGATCCATTCAAATCTACTGCCATGTAAGCTTGCTAAAATGAAGCCGATGTTTTTAACATTCCATACTTTAAATGAGAAGACAAATAGCTAATGGGTGAACCGAGTAAATAATTTGGACTGCATAGATAAAAAAAAGTAAATAATTTAGACTTAAATATTTAAGAGTAAATAATTTGAGTTTAATGGGTATAAAGTAAAATTTTCCCATTTCAAATCCTGCCAATATCACTTTCAAACAAAAAATCTTAAACCTTTCTCTAATAAGAACCACGATTCGACTTCTATTAAAAAACATAGTAGCATGATTGAACCATTTAAGTTGTATAATTTGTTTGAATATAAGTTATATACATACATTACATTATTTATTTCAGTACAAATTAATGTAGTATAATTATGATATTAAAAGAAATTATTTACAGTTACCTTTTAAATAACTTAGTTATATAAAGCATGGTCCATAGTCCATAGCGCCGGCCATAATCTAATGTAAACGTCAATGCATTATCCAATAGAGAGGTTGGGGCGGCTATGGACATTTCCATATCATTGCCTCATATATACTTTTTCCCCATGTTTTCCTACTTTTGACTTCCAAGGCTATTTGACTAATTCACAATTTAACAAATGGCAACTTGTTAGAATAAGATTGCTTCACATTCATTGCACCGCCTTTTCTTACTTCTTCACAATGAGTGTGCAATTAGGCCTGCCTTTAGCACTTGTAATTGTCTCCTTTCTTCCTGTATTTGTTTTTTTCTCTTATTTGGCTAGTCGTTATCACTTTAATTACTTTCTAGGATATAGTCTCTATTTTCTTAAAAAAATCAATGGAAAACAAAATCAACAGAATCACAAAACTATGAAGATTATAAATTACATCAAGAATTCTTAGAGTTATGTTCTTGGAATATCAAAGAACTGGAATTTTAACTATCAAACTTATGCAAAAAAAAAAAAAAAAAAAGTGTATTTGGAAGTAGCTAGGACAGACGATGAGAAAATTAAAACCCTTCTTAAGACTTAGGTTGTACCACAAGTAGCTAGGTTGTGAGAAAAACTCTCTCAAGAGTTAAGTTACTACAATGTACGTATCTCAAAAGTATTGACAACTACCAATGCTGAAATCCAAAGTAAAAAAGAGAGTATTACATTAAGAACAGTGTTGTCCCAAACCAGACTAAGGGAGAAAAACGACAAGCGGGGAAAAAACAAAATTAAATTTCCTTGGTTTCAGTCAGCCAGGGTAAAAATAAGACGAGAAAAACAAGTCACGCTTCTATTATCAGCCCGAGGCCCATATTCCAAAAAGGTTAAATGAGATAACTACTAATCCACTATTTCTTTAATGGAGCAAACAAAATACTTAATCAAGTCTCAAGAGATTGGTATTTCACCTTTTCTTGGACTTACATTTCCCAGTTTTTTCCATTTTAACGACAAGTGAAGTTTGAGGAGGATATTGCGTACGCAGATCTAACTCTTACCTTTGAGAAGGATAATATGTACACAGACCTTACCGCTACCTTTTTAAAAATAGAAAAACTGTTTCCGATAGACCCTCGGCTAAAGAAACACTAAAAGTTCTTTTCGTTTTATGATAAGCAAAAAATACACACAAATATGATTACATTTTCTCAATTCTTTTGTGTAATTTATGGGTTTAAGCTATATGCATAAATAGTGTAAGAAATTTTTATACGATCGGCACAAACACACTGCTCATGCACAAGCATTACCGCATAATTGTGGAGGACGAGTGTCAGCAAAAATTGCCAAGAATGCGATGGAATAATCAATTTCATCTCCATGTGTACTTATTCATACAAACAATTGAACTACAAAGAATTATAGGGAAGTGTAACTTGATATAACTTGGCTCTTGAATTAGAGGACCATATTTCATTATTCGTCTCCCTGTTACATATTCTATAGTGATGCCATTAAAGCAGACATAACTTTTCAAAAATCAATATATTTTGAATGAGCAGAATTCTTCAACCACCCTGCCCAAGTTTTTTCTCAAGCTCTCTTTCTCTGCTTATCACTATCCTTTCATCAACAAGATGGTGAATATGGAAAAAAGAATTCAAAAAATGGGAAAACAACTTGTTAGATATTACTTCAAGAAAGAAAGAGCCCGAATCCAATCTTCACCATTAATGCACAATCTGCTCCTGCTCCAAGTATAACTGATCCGCCCATGTTGGAATCGTCTCAGAACCTCGACTAGCATTCAGATGATATTGCTGATCTTCCCTAGATAATTGTCTTGAACTCATAGCAGGGGAATCCTTCACCATAGACTGGACCCAAGAGACATCACGCTCAGCAGAAGAGTTTAAAATTGAGGATTCACTCATAGGAAACCTACTGCCACTGCTCCGTAAACCAAAGGAAGCAGATTTTCTCAACTTATTGAGCTCTTCCTTCTGGATGCCCCAGTCCAATTTACCATCAGGGGAGCCCCAACCTGAGAGGTTAGGAGGCACAGCGGACGCATTAGAAAGGGATGAAGATATCCCAGAAAGACGGCCTGCAGCACTTCGATCAATGAAACTCTGGCTTCGCTTGGCAAATGCAGCAGACCTTGAACTCAAAGCTGCTGCTGCAGCACCAGATGGATCAATCCCAAACGAAGATGATGTCCTAAAAGATGGTGAAGATTGACCGGAAGAATAGCCTGTCATAAGTTGCTGGTTCATATTTTGTCGCATCTGCATCCCTTTGGGAGATTGTAGTTGGGTTGATCCAGCATCAAGTGATAGCCCCTGTAGCTGAGACAAAATTTTGGAATCAAGGGTCGCTAAGATATCATCAAGATTAGTGGGTTTCAATCCACCATGCCTACCAAGTTCACCGTTTCTATCACTAGAAGAAGCTGCAAAAGCAGCAGCTTTGGCCGAAGAACTGTTCCATCCAGATGGTGAAGAAAGAGCAGATAAGTCATCCATCAGTTGATCTTGTCGCAGATGATGACTTTCGAATCCAAGTAAACCATTATCTAACTCCACGTCTCTGGCACTATATGTGGTTTTCAACCGACTAATAGGCAGCTGCAAGGTTGGAGTTGCAAGGCTGGATTGGCAGGGCCACAAAGATCCACCCACAGAAGAAGCTCCAGCCGAAGGAGACATAGGTGGAGTTGAAGTAGGAGGCATCATAATTGATGGAGAACCAAGGGCTAGTGGAGAAATTGACGCGATATCCAATGACAGAGGACCATTGGAATATGATCTAGGTGAAAGCACAGCAGACCCTGTAGAAGGGTACAAGGAACGAAGCTCTTCAGGTTTGTGGGCAAAGAAGCATACCCTCCTATTGCAATTTGTTTCATCCTTGCACATACGAGTTCGGTACTGTGCAGGGTGAAGCCAGCACTCAAAAATACCATGCGCATACTCACAAGCGTCTCCTCGCTGGCATGTACCCTTGCGAAAATCTGGACAAGGGACACAACTATAGTGGTATTTTCTAGGGTCACGCCTTCTGGCGTTTTCACCAGGGTGTACAAAGGGACACTCTGTCCAGTCATGGGAGTAAGCTCTTGAGCATGGTTTCACCTTAAATATGTACATTCTGAAGTCATCTGTCCCATATATCCCAATCTTTATGTCCGGAAGAGAGGGATCAACAGGATACTCTTTCTTCTCGCTCCCAAATTTAGAGATGTTTGGAGTCAATAACAGCTGTTCTTCTGCTTGTTCAGAAATAATCTGATCGATCAGTCCACTTGCTTCCCCGTCATCGCTGCTTCCTCCAAGCAAGTGCTCCAGTATCTTCCTCCTAGAGTTGAGACAACAGCCCTGAGCTGAGATCAGTTCAACAGCCCGTTTTCCATTTGCATCAACCAAATTCACATCAGCAGAAGCATCCAGCAAGAGCTTGACAACCTCAAGCAAAGCAGCAGAGTCACCAGCAATTGCACAGTGAAGGGCTGTAGCCCCATCGGAACCACAAGCTTGATTAACATCAAGACAGCCCTTCTCAAGCATATAATTCAGCACCCGTTTGCTACCAAAAGTAGCAGCGATCATAAGGGGTGTCCTCTCCTCATATCCCATCTTCTTTACACCAATTCTCCTACCATACCATAAACCCACCTCATTCATGTCATGACCCTCCTCTTCTACAGCCTTTTGGAAGTTGACAATATCATCTGAAGCCGATAACTCGAGCAAGAGGGAGAAAGCAGGGACAAGATCCTTTTGCTTCTGAATTTCAGCTTCCATGGCTAAATCAGCAGAACAGACCTTACTCTTAGAACCACTACACATGATATGGTCTGTACTTCTCTACAACATCGTACAAGAGACACATTCAGTACAACATATTATCTAATCCGCAAAAATAACCCAAAAAAAGAAGAAGTGCAGCAAGCCCAATATTCCAACTTGTCTAATGTTAATGAAATTTCAAAACCCCATATAACATAAAAGCAATAAAGAAGGCCACATAAACATCAAATTTTAATCATTAGCATGAGATGCTATAAATACTAGAGACATGTTTATAAGAAAAACCTCAACTGGACTACAAATTCTAGCAGCAAAGTATCATTCTTGAAATAAAGGTTCCCTTCCTTGAGCACTTTAAGTGAAATTTTGCGAATTTGCAGTTACTATGAACGATAAAGCAAACATTTTTACAACTACCATGAATCTTTCTTGAGATCCTTATCACGGTATACCCCAAATAGAAATAAGCCAAGAACTAATTGCAGACAATTAAAAATTCTATACATGAACAAGTAGAGTGATCCAACTAGTTAATACTAATAGTAATACAAACTAAGAAGAATAATAAAAAGAGAAGCATACCTCAAGTCTTGAAGAGAGAGAGAAAGAAAGGAGGGGTTTTAAGCCCAGGTTTTGTGCAGAGAGAAAGGAGCAACACACCAACAAGAAATGAGTTGCTAATGGACGCAACTGGAATGCCTCCTTTTAACTATACACAAGATTAACATACGACCTATCAATAGAAAGGGACAGGTGGAGAGAGAGAGAGAGAGAGAGAACGCAAATATTGAATTATGTACAGTAATTAAATTAACGAAATGGAAGAAGAAATTTCTTTTCCCTCTCGTGACCTCACTTTTTCAAAATGAAAATGAAGATGAAATGAAAATGCAAATGCTAGATGAAATGCAAATTCAGAAAAGGTGGGTTTTGGGCACATTGGCTTCATTCGGGGGTTTATTAAGTTGTACAATTTTAAAAAATTACATTATAATATAATTTAGAAATTAAAAATAAAAAATAGCTTAATTTACAACTGCTAATTAAAAATTAGTCGCACTTTGAAAAGTAATCGAAATTTAGTAACTTTTTTATGTAAAAATAAAATCTGAACAAAATATCCTTAGAAATCCGGAAAACGCAATATGCTGGAGTTTGAATATTTTACGTATGAAATTTCAACGCAATGTGCTAGAGTTCCAACATAATATGCCGGAAGTTTATACGCAGAAACTTCATAATCCAGCATATTATGCTGGAGCTTTCCGTATTTCAGTTAGGGTATTTTTGTCCAGATTTTATCCCTTCATAAAATAGTGGCTATTTTTCAATGACCTTAAAAATACTGGCTATTTTTCAATTATCAATTTGAAAATTGGCTAGCCTATGCTATTTTCACTATAATTTAACAATTATAAAAAACACTCATCTTCTTTTTCCATCAAGTTGTAACAGAAATATTATTTAGTCATATATAAAATTACTTTATATAGTATAAATATTTGGGCTTGATCTATGAATTTAGTATAAATATTAGGGCTTGATCTATGAATTTAAGTTACATGTCTTGATAGTTTAAAGAAAATTTACACTTTCAGTACAGTTTTATAGATTATAACATATTATTTACTTTTTTTTTTGGTTTCCAATCAATAGTTATACTGAAAATTACTTGTAGCTGCTCTGAGCAAGTTAAAAGTTTGAATACATTTTTTGTATTATATTGCAAAGAATATAAACCCAACATATATACAATGTGTTTGAAGATGTCTTAAACTATTAAGTCATTGTGAAGTCAATTCTATATTAAGTATAAGTTGGTAACCAAAAGAATAAGGTTAATAACAAGCTTATAAGTAATAAGTTAAACCTTGGAACTACCAACTTATTTGATTTCTAAGTTTTATAAGGATCATCGACGTTTATAGCTGTATCAAAGCTATTTTAAGTATGAAATTAATTTTTCATTTCCTTCTATATTCCAATGTAAGTTAGAAAATTCAATAAGAATAGTTAAATTTGAACATCTTTTGTCAATGAGTTATGTAAGAATATTCAAAGTCTATGCTTGTTATTGCTTTTTAAATAATAACAAGTAATACTTACCGTATATATTGTATAATTTTTTGACGAAAGGTGTTCGGTTGACCAGCCTTAACTTTACCTAACTTCGCCCTCAATGTAATACGGAGTATTAGTATTTTTGGATTTCCTTTTTGAAAAAAGGCATGAGGTAATTGAGCGACACACGGAAGGAAACAGTCCCATCATTTTTCCTTTTTCTTTGTTTGTTTTGGCGGTCCACGAGGAAGACGTATAGGACGTTAGTTCTTCAATCGACTATCGCAATTCACAGGGCTGTCGAGAGGGAAAAGAGTGTAGCGCAGGGACCTGTTTTGGATAATGATAGGCCTAACTCTAGTGATTACAATATTGTAAATATGGATGTTAATAGTAGTAGACCGATGGGTAATAGTAAAATAGTTGGACAAAATATTATAGCACCCAATGAAGGTGCATATGCTTGTAATAGGATGCAAGGTATGCATCACAATGTTTACTATAATATAACTTATCTTTTAAATTAAAAAAAATAATTCACAGGGCTGTCAATTTTAGTGAAGGATATATATGTGTTCGTTTGTCATATACATAGGTCGGATTGGTTTAAATTTTCAATTATCAAACCAAATCAATAATGTCGAATATTTAAATTTATAAACCAAACCAACAAAGTCAGATTTTTTCAATTTTGATTTTTCTCGAATTTTTAGTTTTTTTTTGGATTTTTTGGTTTTTCCTGATAAAGTCTTCATAGCACAAAATATGTAACTTGTGCTAATAAGTACTACTATTAATTACATAACTAAGCACTAAAGAAAAATATAAACTAAGTTATACATTTTTTTATAAACACGTGTAAAACTAAAAAATAGATAACCCACACTATCACTATTCCTACCGTTGAATTGAATTTCTTTTGTTAGCATTAGTATTAATTTGAACTTTGTGTGAGTTACTACATTTATGAGCTATAAAATTTATTTAATGCAAGAATGTTAATTTCAAACTTGAAATAATACGTTAAAAGATAAAACTATGAAAAAATTTAAGAAATATTTATAAATTACATTACATGTATAAAATATTTTTAAAAATTGTATAAATGTATTATCGAGTTGGTTTGGTCTCAGTTGATTTTTTTTAGTTAAAACCAAATAAAATCAATTATGGTCAAAAAAAATTTCCTATATCAAATCAAATCAAACCATAATCAAAATTTTTTTCCAATTTGAATCGAATTGATGTGATATATCGATTTTCTTTGTACACCAGTAATCATATATATCGCGGACTGACTTCTTTTTTTATGGATGGCTTCATCGTTGCCTTGAGTGGATGCTGGATCAATTGTAATTTTTGTGACTAAGACGCGCACTGCGTCGACGTTGAAGTTATCGACACACACTCACATAGTGACACAAGAAAGTGCCTGTCGAGTTCGGAACCTCCAATGATTTTCCCTTTTCTAGAAGCTACTTTCAATTTTCTGTTCTTTTTTGGCATTTACAGTACGAAATTTACTGTTTCAATTAATTCGAACTTAGACGATTTCAACGCTCCGTATTGAAGAGGTATTTTCTTATCTGAAATTTTTTATCAAGCGTGAAAATTATTTTACCACTCTTTTCTTATAAATTTTAGTACAGAGTATAATTTATCTATCTATATTATATTAAAAGCACGAAGACTCTTAGCGAAATGTCGTTCGCTTTTTTTATTCTTTAAAACATAGAGTTCACATTGGACAATATAGTAATTTAAGTATTTCATTAATATTTAATAAAAATTAAACAATTTTGGAATGTTCACGATATTATTTTGGTAAATTTTTGCCAGAATTATTTGTTGTTAAATTTTGCTTTACTTATTTGTTATAATTTTTCTTCATGTTTCTTACACAAGGAAAGTTAATAAATTTTTTCCCCTAAAGTTTGGCTTCCCTTGACTCCCCTGTAAATGACTTCTTTTGTTAACATTAATTATTTGGTAAAAATTTTCTTCACGTTTCTTACACAAGGAAAATAAATAAAAACAATTTCCTACACTTTAGCTATTTGGCTCAATCTCATTAACTGGTCGTATGTGTATTTGACTTTGGTTAAATTCCCTACTCTTTGGAGTAGTAAATATTTGATAATTTTTTTGTACACAAGAATAGTTAATAACTTTTTTCCTAAACTTTTACTACTTTGTTCAAATCCAAATAATGATTTTATTTGTCATACAAGGAAAGTAAATACGCATGTACACTAGAAAATTTTGTAGTTAGATTGTCCACGAGCATATAATTTGTTTTATGTGTCAAATTGTGTACCAAAATACTTCTATAAAAGAAGCTACAATGTCAAAAATTAATCGTCAAACTTCACCCTATTCCAACATCGCAATTCCAAGTTTTGTTTCTCTTACTAATATCAACATTTTTTGCTACTTCGTATTTTGCAAGTACGTTTGCATGCACCAGTTTTTATTCTTGCATCAACAATTTATCTTTATCGTTGCATTAACAACTTTTTATTATATAATTTTTGTTTCATGTTTTGGACGTGGCTAATTTCACATCTCACGTAATTTATAATTTTAATACAGGTTATTGAACAATTGCAATTCATTTATCACAGAAAATCGGTTAGACATTCAATCTTAGTCTTATTACTTAAATTAGTATTGTTTTTTTTTGGTTGTATGATTAAAAATATTTATTGCTATGTTAGCTCAGGTTATGCTAGCTCAAGTTGTTTGTTTTAAATAAAATTAAAAAGTAGACTATATGCTTTAATTCTGTGTAATATTAATGATTTGCGTTATTTGCAATTGACATGCTTGAATCACTCAGATTTGAACAATTACATCTGTTCAGGTAAACAATCTTCCTTATATCATAAAAACAACCAATTATTGAATTAGTCACTTTGATAACTTATAAAACTCTTATGCTTTATTTTAGGTATACCTGCAATGGCCAGTGAAAAGGAATTGTCAGACCAATATGTCCCAATAAATAGTCTAAGAGTATCTAGTTCATGTTAGGTAATACGAGTGTTAGTGTTTGGGAGTGAAATAGTAAAAGAGTTCTACAATAAAACAAATCAAGGCACCCGAAAAAAATATGACATTAGTTGACAAAGAGGTAATTATTATTTTATATCAATAATAATATAGATTATTTCATGTCTTTCTATATTATAGTTTTGACCATCAGATTAACTTAAAGTGAAACTTTTTACACGGAATAAAAATTTACGCTACACTTTTTAATGGTTATATTGAGATGTGAAAAATTATTTACAACAAAACAAGATCTGAAAAAGCACGAAGCCTCTTAGCGAAATATCATTTGCCTTTTTTACCCTTTAAAAATAAATATTACATTGGACAAAATTGTAAAAATTTACTTTCCTAATATTTAGGATCTTGAAATAAATTAAGATTTTTTAGTTATTAAATATCTCTTTATTCAACAAGGTAGGAAGTCCTAATATTTAGAATTTTAAGTCAACCAAGATTTTGTATATTACAAATCCTTTCCTTAAAAAGTTGGTTGTCCAAATACAAGAAAAAGAAAAATATGATTGAACCTGATTATAATAATTTATTGTAAAACTGAGGTTCGATGTAATTTATACTGCTGAGCAAATCTCACTAATGAGTGATTCAATGTAATTCAACTAACATATTGCATATTAAAGTATTTTTTTATTTAAAACTTATAATGAGCTAATGTTAACAATTTGAATCAACAGAAAAATCATAATAATAGTATTTTTGGTTGTATGTAAATTATAATTACCGTTGAATATAACAACTATAATTATTCACAAAATATTAATGTGCACGAAGTCTTAATATTTAAAAATTTAACATTAATATAATATAGATAATTAATATATTATTGTTTTCGATGATGACCACTTATCAGAAGGTTTTCTTTTCCTTTCTATAAATAGGCTTTTCCAACAACAATAGAGATTCTTAATTGTTTTTGCATGATTTGGAATTGGAGCGACAAATACACGATTTACTTTAAAATCTTAAATAATAATTTATTCAAAGTTTCCATATTATAGCTTTAGCCTACAAATTGTAGCTTTATTTAGTTAATCAGATTGTATTGCACAATAGTCTATGAATATTCACTTAATTTTAACACAAAAATGGTAAATTTTAATTACATGTAATTATCAAATCGCCTTTAATTTGAAATAAAAAACAAAGCAAAAAAGAAAAATCTTTATAGAATAATGAAGGTGGCAATTACACCCAAAGAAAAATATTACTAACTTTTAATTTATAATCATAGGCTACTTTCTTCTGTTTTTTAATTTTTATTAAATTATAAATACAATATTCAGTATTATCGTTAAATAGTTTTAAAAGTTGTATATTCATTAAATTAGGGTTTACGCGCAAAGCGCATACCCTAAGACTAGTAAGGGAAAAGAAAGTGGGAATTGGGAGGAGGGGGGAGAATAACCTTTTACTTTTCCATCACACCCAAATCTTTATTGCTTTTTTGTGCAAGAGGAGAAATAGTCTTTTGAAAAATCTGAATGACGTCATTAGTTAACCAATTCTTTCTTTTTTCTTTTGGGACCGGGGTCACTTAATCTATTTGTTGACGAGCACAATTAACTTGACTGTCTAGTTAATATATAGCATTAATTAATGGAAAATTGTCTGTGACTTCATCACTAATTTTGTTTTTAGTTAATAGAGTTTTTGGCTTAATCATAAAGTTCGGTTCGTGTAATTGTATAGGTCCAAATTTGGATGACCACTGCCACTACTGAGTACGACGAGGAACGAAGTCCTTACGATGTAGCATCCTTTGGACGTTATAAAGGGCGACGACCGACAATGGTTAGCGAGCGTACGACGTCTGTAGCAACATAAGCGTAGCCGGAGACAGTAGGAATATGCTTTTCGAATATTCCTTATATTATACCTTTTTAGGGTTTGAAAGGGGGATGATCCCTTATAAATAGGGGGGAGAACATTTTGTAGAGGGGGATCGAAAAGTGAATACAAAAAGAGAACTTTGCTTACTACAGTTATGAGAATCACATATCATCCTTTATTTTGGTTATTCGCATTCATTACAGTATTTTTTCTACATTTGAAGTTATCTCATTTACGCTTAATCATTTGGTTCCGATATACTAGGAATCATTATTCACCTTGTTCATCTCTTGCATTATTCAATCTAGATTTTATTATACTTGGCTGAGATTTACCTCTTAATCTTCTTTAATTGATTTAATAAAAAAATGTTTCAATATCTTTAGGTCAAACAATTTGGCGCCATCTGTGCGGAATTTTTTATCTAAGATTTTAGTTTCATCTAGACCCTTGAAAGGGACAATCCCCTTCCTAGCTTTGCACAAACTAACAATGACAGGGAAAGGAGATGCACGACAAAAAGCAATAGTAGGCGTCACAACCAACCTCCTGAACACCATCAACAAAGACAACAGGGAAGATAACGAAAATGGGACACCGAACACCACACCCAGGGGAAACGCTCCACCTCCCCCGCACGAAAGCGTAACTGCTTCGCGCGAGAAGGAAGCCTTCACATCTACAACGGGAGATGCACCACCGGCAGTAATAAGACAGCTGGAAGAATGGCTAACAAGCACTTTAAACAACATACTTGATAAACCCGCCCAAAGGGATAACAGGAATGTTGCACATGCAGATGTCACGATAAACGCCGATGAGCAAGATGCTCCCTCGTACAGGTAACACTCATATCGCTAATGACGCAGGTAATGATACGCTTGTAGTCGTTTTAAAGAAAATGGAGGAGATGGAAAACGAGAATAAGGTACTCCATGACCAAATGAAGGAACACCAAGAGAGGGTTGACAAAATACCAGGCGCCCCAAAGTTGTTGCCGAAACGGGATGTTGGTTGATTCAACGAGCAACCATACAATGAAGAAGCGGCCCCCTACGCCACTCCAAAGACCTTCAAAATGCCGCCCTACCTAAAGATATATGATGGTACTACCGATCCAGAAGATCATATCATCCACTATATCACAGTCGTAAAAGGTAACGATCTTTCAAAAGAGCAGGTATCATCGGTGCTATTGAAAAAGTTCGGCGAAACCCTAACAGGGAGAGCCCTGACATGGTACTCTCAACTACCGACACGTTCGATAGCAACGTTTGAGGAAATGGCAGATAAATTTGTCACCACCCATGCAGGAGCCAAAAAGGCAGAAGCCAGGGTAAACGATATATTTGTCGTAAGACAAATGCACAGTGAGGGACTGAGGGACTTCTTAGCTCGATTTAAAAGGGTGAGAATGAGCTTGTCGAATGTGTCAGAGGGAATGGCAGTAGCAGCCTTCCAGAATGGACTAAATAGGAACGGATCGAGAGCGACCAAAAAATTGCTAAGCAGGCTCATGAAATACCTTCCAACCACTTGGGAAGAAATCCATAACGCCTACTGCTCCAAGGTAATAGCCGATGAGGACGACCTCAACGGTCTGACCGAATGGTTGACGTTAGTTCAAACTGAAGAAAGGAAAGATCATCGCAATCGAAGAGATCAATCGGGGCCCCGTCTCGACCGAGAAAAGCATTAGCCCTACGTCATGACGTCTGTCCCTCCTCCACCATGGCACACGGATGCTCCTTCTCGACATACAGTGCCATATCGACATGAGAAAGGTATGCGTCCACTCCTATCTGCTCACAATTTTTGTGTTTCTCCTTCAGAAATAGTGTACACACTAGAGAAACTCGGTACAAAGGTGCAATGGCTGCAAAAGATGAGGTCCGACCCCAGTACTCGGAAGTCAAACGCTTTCTGCGAATTTCACCAAGAAAGGGGTCACAAAACCAAATATTGAATAGGACTGCGACAGGACGTAGTACGAATGCTAAGCCAGGGACATCTGAAAGAATTGCTGAGCGATCGAGGACGGGCTAACTTCGCCCGCGGACGTGAACAACACCAGGGACCTCCAAAACCACCCTCTCCTGCTTGCACTATACAGATGATCATCGGCGGGGGAGATGTTGCAACAATAAATCATGTCAAGTTCACCACCACACATAAACCCAAACGGTTGATCACCCATGAACGGTATGATGACCTCGACGATAGTATCATCTTTGATAAGTCAGATGCCGACAGTTTGTCTTTACCTCACTACGACGCTTTTGTTATCACTTTACGCATTACAGATACTTATGTAAAAAGAATAATGGTAGATGACAGGAGCGACGTATGTATTATCCATCCTCGAGTCCTCGTACAGATGAGATCAAAGACAAAATAATACCATGCTGCATAACACTAATAGGTTTTAACAATGCAGTCGAGCGGACTTTTGGAGAGATAATGTTACCCGTCCTAGACAGAGGAGTCACCCTGGAAATGACATTTCATGTCATGGACTAAGAAACAACCTACAACTCCATCATAGGGCGTCCGTGGATACATGCCATGCGAGCGGTCCCATCCAGTCTCTATCAAGTGATCAAGTTTCCTACTCCATGGGGGGTATTCAGTATCAGAGGCTAGCAATGCACCGCACAAGAATGTTACCGCATCGCCTAGGACTGCTCCCACACCCAACAACTGAAAGGGGCAAATACAGAGGCATAGCAATTAGCGATGTCAGGAGCCAGACTTGACGTGCGGACAGACGTTATCAAGGACCCTGACATCGTGGAAGCATCCGAGTAAATGATAGAGAATCTTGATCCTGTCATACTAGACGATAACGATAGCACAAAAAAGGCTTATATCGGGCACAACCTCTCGGAACCCGGTAAGTTTCATAAATTTTTGACTAACCATGCCGATCTGTTTGCCTTCTCCCATGCAGATATGCCAGGTATCCCAAAGGACGTCGCCACACACAAACTAAATGTCGACCCCCTATACCCGCTAGTACTTCAAATAAGAAGGAAGTTCAATGTCTCAATCAACAAAGCCGTCAGCGAAAAAGTTGATAAGCTGCTCGTAAATGGCTCCGTTTGAGAGTCCAAATATCCCCAGTGGGTCGCCAATGTGGTCATAGTAAAAAAAGAAAAATGGAAAGTGGCGGATGTGTGTAGATTTTACAGACCTAAACAAGGCATGCTCAAAAGAACCCTTTCCGCTGCCACATATCGACCAGAGCATCGACATAACAACATGACACGAGTTGTTGAGCTTCTTAAATGCCAACTCGAGTTACAACCAGATCCTCATGGAAGAAGAAGACCAGGAGAAAACCACTTTCATCACTCACCAAGGAACATACTACTATAAGGTCATGCCATTCGGTCTAAAGAATGTAGGGGCGATGTGCCAAAGGTTGGTCACCAAGATGTTCAAAGACCAACTCGATAGAACAATAGAAGTCTACATCGATGACATGATGGTTAAGTCGAAAAGGAAAGAAGATCGTATAGATCATTTGAAGGAAGCCTTCGACATATTAAGACGGTACGACATGAAACTAAACCCCGAAAAATGCACCTTTGGCATGACCTCGGGTAAGTTCCTCGGTTTCTTGGTATCACAAAGAGGCATCGAGGTCAACCCAGATCAGATTAAGGCCATCGAAGGAATACCTGAAATATTGACCAGCAAAACGTAGGTACAAAAATTGATAGGACGTATAACCGCACTGTCGAGGTTCATCTCACGATCATCGGATAGATGTCATAAGTTTTTCAATGTATTAAGGAAAGAGAACGGACTTCAGAAGAATTCAGAATGTGTCGACGACCTAAGAAAACTGAAAGCATACTTGTCCTCACCACCCTTACTCGCCAAGGCTGATCCAGGCAAGTGCTTCCTAGTCTACCTAACTATATCCAAAGTCGCGATAAGTGCAGTTCTAGTCCGAGATAACAAAGGTACGCAATCTCCAATTTACTATATCAGCAAAACCTCAATCAACACCGAAGCAAGGTACCCCCACCTTGAAAAACTGGCTCTAGCATTAGTCATAGCTTCACGAAAGCTTAGACCATATTTTCAGTGCCACCCCATAAAGGTAGTGACAACATTTCCTCTCAGAAGCATTCTGCACAAACCCGAATTATCAGGTAGGTTGGCCAAATGGGCCATATAATTGAGCGAGCATGATATAACATATCAACCGCAAACTGCAATAAAGTTTCAAGTGCTCGCCAATTTCATCGCCAACTTCAGTGCAGAGATATTGCCCGAAGTCGAGCATGAAGCGCTTCGCACTTCAACTTAACGACCCGACCTCTGGGTCCTCTACACCGATGGCGCGTCCAACGTGTCGGGATCTGGACTGGGACTCGTACTCGAAGTCCCAATGGGCGAAGTAATTCGCCAATCTATATGATGCCCTAAAATGACTAACAATGAGGCCGAGTATAATGCCGTAATTGCAGGACTGAGATTGTCCCTCAAGTATGTTGCTCGGCGAGTCTTCCTCTGCTGCGACACTCAACTTGTCCTAAACAAAGTTATTGGGACTCTCTAGGTTAAGGAGCAGAGATTGCAGAAATACCAGACCGAAATCCACAAGCTGCTGTCAGAATTTGACGAATGCCGACTCGACCAAATACCACGAGCACAAAACATCGAAGTAGACGGTCTTGCCAAGCTGGGAGCAGCAACTAAAAATATCACCAAGGAGAACATGGTCATCCTCCTCTACTCATCACTAGACCAAGTCGAGGTACATTCTATAAATTTAACTTAGGACTGGTGCAATCGTGTCATATCATATCTGCAGGAGGGAACACTCTCATAAGATAAAAAAGAAGCCAAAAAGCTCCGAATACAAATGGCCAGATGCAGCCTCATAAACCACGACCTTTACAAAATAACGTTCGGCGGCCCTTTGACCAAATTCCTTGGACCAAATCAGACAAGGCGTGTGCTCGGAGAGGTACATGAAGGCCACTGCGGTGCCCATACAGGCAATCGGGCCCTCGTTAGGTGTCTTATTCGTGCAGGATACTACTGGCCCACTATGAAAAATGAGGTCGCGGACTACGTCAAGAAATGTGAGAAATGCCAGAAATACGCCCCTATGATACACCAGGCGGGGGAACTACTGCATTCCGTCACTTCTCCATGGTCGTTTATAAAATGGGGGATAGATATCATCGAACCCCTCCCAGCAGGGCGAGGTAAGATACGTTTCCTTTTGGTTTTAACTGATTACTTTTCCAAATGGGTGGAAGCAGGTGCGTTCGCTCAAATACGCGAACAAGAAGTCATCGCGTTCATCTGGAAAAACATCATACGTCGCTTCAGCATCCCCAAAGAAACCAGTTGCGACAATGGACCCTAGTTCATCCGAAAAAAGACGACTGAGTTCTTCGAAAAATGGCACATCAAGCGGATACTCTCCACACCATATCACCCTGTCGGCAACAGTCAAGCGGAATCCTCCAATAAAACAATATTGAACATATTAAAGAAAAAGCTCGAGGACGCCAAAGGGCTATGGTCGAAACTGCTACCGGAGGTGTTATAGGCCTACCACACAACGCCGAAAACCATCATAGGTGAGACACCATATTCACTAGTCTACGTCACTAACACAGTCATACCTGTTGAGGTCGGGGAACCTAGCCTGAGATACTCCAATAAGAGTGGACCAAGCAACGACGAAAGCAGATTACAAGACCTGAATGAGGTCGAAGAACGAAGGGATATGGCGCACATAAGGATGGTGGCCCAAAAACAACAAGCAGAAAGGTACTATAATAAAAAGTCCAAAGTACGACCATTCCGAGTTGGGGATTACGTGCTAAAAGCCAAAACACAATCAGTGAAAGACCCGAATGAAGGGAAATTGGGAATAAACTGGGATGGGCCATACAAAATCACAGTAGCAGCAAGCAAAGGAGCGTCCCAATTAGAAACAATGGAAGGAAAACTACTACAAAATAACTGGAATGTCGCCGACCTCAAGTACTTCCACTTCTGAAAAGAGACGCCGCCCAAGTCGTACTCTTTTTCCCCCACCCGGGTTTTGTACCGATCGGGTTTTCTCGGGGAGATTTTTAGTGAGGCGACGAGGGGGACGTCTCGAAGTTCGAAGTATTGTTCATTGCCCCGCCTACTGATTACATCACGAGGCCAAGAAATGAAGGGACTAGATATAAAGAATCGCTACTATATGTATGAAATCGACATGTACCGCCATTATACAAGCGAAGTCGACATGTATCTCCGACATATGAATAAAATCACTCCATTATGTATACAAAATCAACACGCGTCTCTAATGTATGAATAAAACCGGCATATACGACACTCCGGCAAATAAAATAAAATGCCACCCTCACAACGGGATACTACTTCAGCACCAGCTCGAAAATAACATCCCCATGGCCAAGGCCATCGTCAAAGAAAAGAGTTCGACTTCACTCGAACCACGACGGGATACTACTTCGGCACCAGCTCGAAAGTAACATCCCCATGGCTAAGGCCATCATCAAAGAAAAGAGTAAGACTTCACTCGAACCACGATAGGATACTACTTCGGCACTAGCTCGAAAGTAACATCCCCATGGCTAAGGCCATCGTCAAAGAAAAGAGTTCGACTTCACTCGAACCACGACGGGATACTACTTTGGCGCCAGCTCAAAAGTAACATCCCAACGGCTAAGGCCATCGTCAAAGAAAAGAGTTTGACTTCACTCGAACCACGACGGGATACTACTTCGGCACCAGCTCGAAAGTAACATTCCCATGGCTAAGGCCATCGTCAAAGAAAAGAGTTTGACTTCACTCGAACCATGATGGGATACTACTTCGGCACCAGCTCGAAAGTAACATCCCCACGGCTAAGGCCATCGTCAAGGAAAAGAGTTCGACTTCTCTCAAACCACGACGGGATACTACTTTGGTGCCAGCTCGAAAGTAACATCCCCATGGCTAAGGCCATCATCAAAGAAAAGAGTTCGACTTCACTCAAACAACAACGTGATACTACTTCAGCACCAGCCCGAAAGTAACATCCCAATGGATAAGGCCATCATCGAAGGAAAGAGCTCGACATGGGTAAATTACAACGGGATACTACTTCGGCACCAGCTTGAAAGTAATACCCCTACGACCAAGGCCGTTGCTAAAGAATAGAGATCAATTAAACTCAACACAACAGGTTAAAAATTTCAACAAAGATTCAGAATAACATGACTGCGGCAGAAGTCATCGTCAGGCAAATCCAAAAAAGGAAAACTACTCAGAGGTACACGACCAAAATATTTTCATTACTGCAAATATATTACAAGTATTTGTTCTTACAAAGGGCTCAAAGATGCCCTTACAAAAATGGCGAAGCAAAAGTAAATACAACTGAATACTATGCCACATCATTCTTTGTGTCATACACCTCCTCGTACCAAGAATTGGAGGTAAGTTTGTCCGCATCTCTAGAATCAATATCGTCCCCACCAGGCATGATGGGATCATACCCGCATGCCTCACGAGCTGCACGGGCCTTGGCACGCACATCCCTAAGCTCTATCCCGTCAGCCCTCCCGTCAGCATAAAAAGTCTTATACACATCGAGCTAGGCTTCAGGATAAACCCACAGCTCATACAAATGGTGAGGCACGACAGGATAAGCCAAAGCATGGGATGTAGAGGGATGCGACTGACGTTGCACGTCCTCCATTTTCAAAGAAGCTACCTGCTCATTTAACGCGGACAATTCTACCTCCAAACCTTGAATACACCCCTCAATTCCCGCTACCTTATGTGCAAACGCCTCCAACTCCTTGTCCCGCTCCAATCTACAAACATGGAGAGCGTCTTCTAAAGCCGCTGCCTCAGAGATAGCAGTTGCCCTGTCCCTTTCGTCATGGGCCAATCTATCAGCAGTTGCGCTCAATTCACTCTTAAGGTCAATAACCTCCGCTACCTTCTTGTTCAGTTCGACTGTTAAATTGGCCACCTTTGCTTGGAGGTCGGCATTTTCGACCATCACCCCCTTATTTAGCTCAAGATCATCTTCCCTGACCTTAAGGGCCGCCTCAAGCTCACTAAAACTGGCAACATCCTTCAAAAAGTCCTCATCTCGCTCTTTTAGTTCTTCGACCTTACGCACATACTGATCCTCCCTCTGCTTAAGCCCATCGCAGAACAGCAAAAAGTCGGATCCTGAGTGAAAATGTTGGCCATCGCACGATGCTTGGTGTGGTATTCTTGATACTTGTAGGACATCTTCCTATAGACGGTCGTCCTCCTCCTTTTCCGACTCTCACGCTCGATCTCCATACTGAGGGTCTAATATGAAAAACAAAGTTGAAGCAAAAGGATGGTCCAAGAATAGTAAAACAAATCCAACGACGAAAAGAAAAGAGAGGCATTTTCCCGTAGAGCCATGCTGGAAATGCTCCTTGACAACTCCACATCACTTATCGATCTAAGTTCCTCGTTCTCAGGAGCAGCACACAAAGGGGCAAAAATGGACGCCACCTGATCACAGTTCGACAACAAGTCATAGTCCCCAGGGATGACTATGTGTCGATCAGAACCCTCCGCTCTGACTTCCACGCGAGTGTGACACTTCAAAATTCGCGAACATCCCCTAGGTTGATGTCTGAGCCCGATCCGTCACCCTCGGCATGTAAGCCCCCTCCAACAGTAGATGATGCGCCACCCTTAGCAGAGCGCACAGACCCCCCTCCTTGGTATACTCCTTCTGTTTGGGGAGATCTCCCCACCAAGATGGCATCCGCCATGAACGCGGGCACACGTGCCGTCTCCGACGCACCCGTCCCACTCTTGCCAGTATCAATAGACACGTCTTTTTTGAGCTCTATACACTTCTTTTTTCTCAACGAAGGTTCGTCCCCATTAGAGGACTCATCCACGAGGTGATAGACCGGTAAAAGGGAGATCTCTTCCCTCACAAACATATCCCGAGAGGGGTATCTCACCTGTACCGGCTGAGCACTACCCTCTCAGATGGACTCCTCCAAAGTAAACTGAATTCCCACCGAGGTAATCGCCTGGCGAATGCAGGGACTAGGGCCCTCCGCCTAGAAGTTCCACGACCTGTCATCACAAAGAATCGTATCAATGGACAGTGGCAAACAACCGAATAGCGGTACAAAGGAAAACACTTACCAGATTAGACCTTCGACCCAAAACATTTCACAAAAGCGGGCCAGTCTTGAGTCTCCACCGCATGATGCAGTAAACGGGCTACCCAGTCCTTTATACCGACAGTGGGACGGGGTGTATGCCCCACAACTGCAAATGAAATCTGCAGATAAATATCAAGTCGAATAATAAACAAAAAAGAGAGAGTAAACGAGCTACGACACCTATGAATATTATTCCACCGCTCCGGGAAGCCAACAGGATCCGACACTATGTGTTCAGTTCCGACAAAGAAATACTTGTGCCAAAATTTACGGCTCGCCCAGTCATCAGTTCCGACCACCACCCCTTTGGTCCTATGGTGCCTCAAATGCACCATAGTACCCCTATGAAAACTAGGGGAAAATAAGTGTAAAAGGTGGTGAATGTCAACTTCGCACCCCGCCAACTCCGCGTACTTTGTCAACTCCTGGAATATTTTGTACGTGTACAGAGAAAGCTGTGCTGGGCAAACATGATAAAACCGACAGAATTCTTCTACTAACGGGAGAAGGGGGAAGGAATTACCAATCATAAAGGGATATTCATAAAAAAGCACAATACCCCGGTCTATGGACTTCCACGAAGTCCTTCCCCGATGGAACCATCTTAATATGAGAGGGAATGTTGTACTTAGTACAGAAGGCATCTCTATGGGCCTGCTCAGTTTTAGATACCACCGGAGTGGGAGTAGGAGCAGGATCTTTAAGGAAGTCACTTCGAGATATGGGGTGTCTCGGCAGTAACTCATCCATTATGGGAAACCTATCCCCTTCCTCCACTGTCATGTCCTCGCCACCAGAGGGAGGCGCCATGGATAACGGGGTGACGCCAGAAACCCCCTCATATGACCGATGTGTTCTAGGCATGTCTATAGTAGAAGATGTGTTAGTAAAAGAAAAAAAAGAGTCGAGAGCAGTGAACGGAAGAGAGGAAGCAAAGAAATCGCAAGAACAAAAGCTAAAGATATGAGAAGGAATATCCAAAGAAGAAATTGCCAAGAGTTTTTGAAAAAACAAACACTTCACCTATTTATAGGGTTAGGTAGAACCAGAATCGAAGTTGAAGGCTACCAATGGAACCAAAACTGAAGCGACAAACCATCAGACTATCTTGGAAAGAAGCATAATGATGATGCACGTGGAAATGACGTCATTTCCCAATAAGACACACCACCCAGGGTATAGTGAAGCGCATTACTCTTCCGTTATTGGCCAAACCGTCATGATTCATAAGCCAAATTTCTCTGCAGGTATAGGCGATGTCCGCTTATCAAAGACGCACCGGGCCGCGACCTCGACAAGCGGAGGGACTAACTATATAGGTCCAAATTTGGATGACCACGGACACTACTGAGTACAGCGAGGAACGAAGTCCTTATGATGTTGCATCCTTTGGTCTTTATAAAGGGCGACGACCGACAGTGGTTAGCGAGCGTACGACGTCTGCAGCAATGTAAGCGTAGCCGGAGACAGTAGGAATATGCTTTTCAAATATTCCTTATGTTATACCTTTTTAGGGTTTGAAAGGGGGATGGTCCCTTAAAAATAATGGGAGAACATTTGTAGAGGGGGATCGAAAAGTGAATACAAAAAGAGAACTTTGCTTACTACAGTTCTGAGATCCATATGTCATCCTTTATCTTGGTTAATCGCATTCATTACAGTATTTTTTCTACATTTGAAGTTATCTCATTTACGCTTAATCATTTGGTTCTGACACACTAGGAAGCATTATTCACCTTGTTCATCTCTTGCATCATTCAATCCAGATTTTATTACACTTGGCTGAGATTTATTTCTTCATCTTCTTTAATTGATTTAATCAAAATTGTTTCAATATCTTTTGGGAAAACAATAATTACTTGCATCCTATTAAACGAAAGTGACATTACGCACTACGTTCCTCCTCAAAACCGTAGAATTTCTTAATGAATCTATTTCTAAGAAAAGTGAAACCATTTTGTTTAGTATCTAACTTAGGTCCCCTAATTTTGAGTTTCCTATCAGATATGCGAAGCTAGTATATGAGGCCCTAACAAGTCAACATGGCATTAATTAATGATAAATTGTCTGTGAATTCATCACTTGTTATAAAATAAAAACAATGCAGTAAAATGTAAATAAGAAGAGATAGAAAGAAGGGAGAAGTGTTTTCTTCTTTCACTTTGGTGTATCTTTCCATTGCAATTACATGGCCTTTTATAAGCATAAAAAGTTAAGATGATGGACATAAAGTAGGAGATTTAATCTTTAAGTTATTCACAACATGGGCATCCAATGTAGCATCCAATGTACAAACTATTCATAACACTCCCCCTTGGATGTCCATGTAAGATAATGTGCCTCATTAAGAACTTACAAAAAAATATATTGGGATGTACATAGTTATTTAGAATATGCATTGCTTGCTGCCTCATTAAAAACCTTACCAGGAAAACCCAGTGGGACAAAACCTTGGTTAAGGAAAAGAGTGCAGCGTGTAGTTACTCCCCCTGATGGGAAATCACTTAATGTCTCGAAGACGACGCATTCCAATCTTATATATCAGCTTTTCAAATATTGAGGTTAGTAATGCCTTGGTGAACAGGTCCGCCAAATTATCACTTGAATGAACTTGTTGTACATCTATTTCACCATTCTTCTGAAGATCATGAGTGAAAAAGAATTTCGGTGAAATGTGTTTTGTTCTATCTCCTCTGATATATCCTCCTTTTAATTAAGATATGCATGCAATATTGTCTTCATACAATATTGTTGGAATATTCTCCTTCGAAGAAAGACCACATGTTTGCTGAATGTGTTAAGTTATAGATCTCAACCAAACGCATTCTTGACTTGCTTCGTGAATGGCTATTATCTCTACATGATTTGAAGAAGTAGCAACCATAGTTTATTTTGTCGAATGCCATGATATGGTTGTACCTCCACTTGTAAATAAATAGCCTATCTGAGATCGACCTTTGTGTGGATCAGACAAATATCCTGCATCTGCATAACCAATCAATTATTGGTTGGATTCATTTGAATAAAATAAACTCATATCAATGGTCCCTTGGAGGTATCTAAATATATGTTTAATACTATTCCAATGTCTTTGTGTTGGAGAAGAACTAAATCTTGCAAATAAGCTTACTGAAAAACCTATATCTGGTCGGGAATTATTGGCAAGATACATTAATGCCCCAATTGCACTAAGATATGGTACTTCAGCACCAAGAAGCTCTTCATCATTTTCATGAGGTCGGAATGGATCTTTCTTTATATCAAGTGATCTCACAACCATCGGGGTACTCAATGGATGTGCTTTATCCATATAGAATCGCTTTAAAATCTTTTCGGTGTATGTTGATTGATGGACAAATATTCCATCTTTCATATACTCAATTTGTAGACCAAGACAAAATTTTGTCTTTCCAAGATCTTTCATTTCAAATTCTTTCTTCAAACAGTCTACTGTTTTTGGAAGCTCCCCAGGAGTTCCAATGATATTTAAATCATCAACATACACGACGATTATAACAAATTCAGATCCAGACCTTTTTATAAAGACACAAGGACAAATTGGATCATTCTTGTACCCTTCTTTCAACAGGTATTCACTCAGGCGATTGTACCACATACGACCTGATTGTTTCAATCCGTATAAAGATTTCTGAAGCTTTATTGAACAAGTTTCTCGAAAACTTTTATATGCTTCTGGCACTTTAAATCCCTCAGGTACTTTCATAAAAATTTCGTTGTCTAATGATCCATACAAATAGGCTGTAACAACATCCATTAGATGCATATCAAGTTTTTCTTGCACTGCCATATTTATGAAATATCTGAAGGTGATAGCATCCACTATAGGAGAATATGTCTCCATATAATCAATTCCAGGCCTTTGGGAAAACCCTTGTGCCACAAGTCACGCTTTATATCTAACGACTTCATTTTTATCATTTCGTTTTCGCACAAAAACCCATTTATACCCTACTGGCTTTATGCCTTCAGGTGTTCGAACTATGGGTCCGAAGACTTCATGTTTTCCAAGTGAAGTTAACTCTGCCTAGATAGCGTCTTTCCATTTTGGCCAATCATTTCTCTGTCTACATTCATTGACAGATTTTGGTTCAAGATCTTCATCTTGTTGCATTATTTCAACAGCAACATTATAAGCAAAAATGTTATCGATAACAATATTATTTCGGTTTCATCTTTTTCCTGGTTGAGACGTAACTTATTGATATCTCTTCATTCTCATTATTTTCAGGTACCTGGACCTCCCCTAAGGTCTTATCATTTGTTACGTCTTGGGGCTCTTCTTGAGCCACTACCTTTGTGTTATGTTCGCTTTGATCACTTGCTCCTTTTCTTCTTCGAGGATTTTTATCTTTAAAACCGATTGGTCTACCATGTTTCAAGCATGGCTTAGACTCATTTGCTTTAATTAATTGTCCTGCCGGGATATCAACTCGAATTGGAGCATTAGCAGCTGGAATATGTGACTTAGTCACCCTTGGTAGGTCAGTGAATGCATCTGGCAATTGATTTGCAATATTTTGTAAATGAATAATCTTTTGAACCTCTTGTTCACATTGATTTGTTCGAGGATCTAAATGAGACAATGATAATGCATTCCAATCTATCTTCTTTTTCAGCTGCTTATTTTCTCCCCCTAATGTTGGATATACTGATTCATCAAAATGGCAATCAGAAAATCTTGCCGTAAATAAATCTCCAGTCATTGGCTCTAGATATTTTATAATAGAAGCAGATTCATATCCAACATATATCCCCAACCTTCTTTGATGAACCATCTTTTTGTGTTGTAGTGAAGCAATTGGAACATATATCGCACAACCAAAGATCCTAAGATGGGAAGTATTTGGATCCTAACCAAAAGTCAATTGCAATGGGGAGACTTTATGATAATTTGTGGGCCTTATCCGCACAAGTGTTGCTGCGTGCAAAATAGCATGACCCCATACTGAAATGGGAAGTTTTGTTCTCATAAGCATTGGTTTAGCAATTAATTGGAGGCGTTTGATCAATGATTCTGCTAGACCATTTTGTGTATGAACATGAGCAACCGGATGCTCAATTGTTATCCCAGTTGAAATACAATAATCATTAAAGGCTTGGGATGTAAACTCACCAGCATTATCAAGACGAATTGTCTTAATTGCATAATCTGGAAATTGTGCTCTTAGCTTTATTATTTGAGCCAACAATCTCGCAAATGCCATATTGTGAGTTGATAGTAAGCACACATGTGACCATCTTGTAGATACATATACCAAAACCATATAATATTTGAATGGTCCACATGGAGGGTGAATGATCCCACATATATCACTCTGTATACGTTCTAGAAATGCAGGGGATTCCATCCTAACTTAAATGGTTGATGGTCTAATAATTAATTTTTCTTGAGAACATGCAGCACAAGAGAATTCCTTAAATTGAAGAATCTTCTGATTCTTTATTGCATGTCCATGTGAATTCTCAATTATTTTACGCATCATATTAGAACTAGGATGGCCCAACCGGTCATGCAAAATAATAAAATTATCTTGATTAGTAAACTTCTCATTTACTACGGCATGTGTTTCAATCCTGCTAATACTTGTGTAGTATAAGCCAGAGGAAAAAGCAGGTAACATTTCAAGCACATATTTCTTACCAGACATTATTGTAGTAATATAAAGATATTCAATCTTCTCATCATTTGTAGTCTCAATATGATAGCCATTTTGGCGAATATCTTTGAAACTTAATAAGTTTCTTTGAGATTTACTACAATATAGTGCTTCATCAATAGCCAAATTTGTTCATCCTGGTAGTAATAAATTGGCTCTTCCAAAACTTTCAATTAATCTTGGACTACCGGATATTGTATTAACATTCTCTTCTTTCATTACCAAATAAGAGAAATATCTCTTATCTTTTAAAATAGTGTGTGTTGTAGCACTATCTAGAAGACATATATCATCTTTATTAATCTTGAGTCCAATTGAAGACTGGGGAATTTTCATATTCTTCATAAAAAAAAGACAAATAATACATCATAAGAAATATGAAAGACAGGCAGAAAAAAACATTAAAAAAACATTATGAATGTAGAAACTAGCAACACATGATGCATTAGGAAAATACACTCAAGAAAAATAAACTAGTTGCAAACATAAAAATAACAACTTTTATAGCTTCATTCCCCAGTAAGATGATTAGTTCTTCAGTCAATATCCTCAAAGAAGTCTCCAGCTTCTAAATGAGTAATATTTGTTAGGCCTTCAAAATCATCATCTTTATATGCAAGATGTGCCTTAGAATCATATTTGTTTGAGGGACCTGCTTCATCATCATTATTTTGAAAGGTCAAGTGTGCCTCCACATTATTTTCTTTTTTCCTGAGGGAGGCTTGATAAAGTTTGACAAAATATTCTGGCGTACGACAAATGCGTGCCCAATGACCTCTCATACCACATCGGTGACACATACTAGTTTTACCTTTTGAATGCTTAATTTGAGAAACCTTATTGTTCTCCAATTTATTTCCACCATAATGACGATAATTGTTTCGCCCCCTGCCACGTCCACGTTTACGACCATGTCCAGGACCACGGTAATTATTTTGTTTTCTTTCAAACTTATCATATACTGCTACAACATTCACTTCCGGAAATGGAGCTGACCTAGTGGGACGGGCTTCATGATTTTTCATTAATAGAGTATTATTCTGCTCTGCCACAAGTAGGCATGTGATTAACTCAGAATATTTCTTAAAACCTTTTTCACGGTATTGTTGTTGTAGCACCATATTTGAAGCGTGAAAAGTAAAAAATATTTTTTCTAATAAGTCCTCATCTGTGATAGTGTCTCCACATAATTTTAATAGAGAACTTACTTTAAAGATTGCAGAATTATACTCACTTACGGTTTTAAAGTCTTGCAACCTTAAATGTATCCACTCATACCGAGCTTTCGGTAATACCGTAAGTTTTAGGTGGTCATACCGATCCTTCAAATTAATCCATAATTCAAGTGGATCTTTTACGGTTAAATATTCAGTTTTTAACCCTTCATATAGATGATGACGAAGGAAAATCATGGCCTTCGCTTTATCCTGATTTGATGCTTCATTTCCTTGTATAATAGTATTTCCAAGATCTTTAGCGTCAAGGTGAATTTCAGCATCAAGGACCCATGATAAATAGTTCATCCCGGTGATGTCAAGTGCCACAAATTTAAGTTTTGATAAATTTAACATAGTGAAAATCATAAAAGACGAATAAGTTAGAGAAATAATTATAATAATAAACAATTATTGAAAACAAAATGATTAAGGTAAAAGAAATGAAAATATAGCTATATCATGTTAACAATCTACTATTTCATTTTATTCTTGCCGTAAAGTAGAAATTACATACTTATTTCATTTCACTTTATATTATTGATATATATGTGTTAATAGAATTGAACGTGACTTAACATTATTTATATATTCCAATAAATATAAAGTAACTAAACTATAAAATTATTGCTTGTCAATTCATTTCTCACAGTTCTTCAAAATACATTAAAGATATGTTTTGATCCAGGGAGTCCATAAATATTTTAAGTATGACATTAGTGCATAGCTAGTTTGATGACTTTGAGGTCCTCTAAGAGTTGAGCACGGAAGGAAATAGTTATTTTATCACTGCAATGTACTTAAACTATTTAAGATGCCCCAAGCGCACAAGTAATCTGCAAACAGTGAGCATATGATATGTACTGCCATAAATAAAATGATTATAATGATACATACCTTAATAAAATATGGCTCAACTTAGCGGGAGTTAAGAATAAAATTAGAGCTTCGTGCTGATAACGTGTTATAAAATAAAAGCAATGCAGTAAAATATAAATAAGAAGAGATAGAAAGAAGGGAGAAGTGTTTTCTTCTTTCACTTTGGTGTATCTTTCCATTGCAATTACATGGCCTTTTATAGGCATAGAAAGTAAAGATGATGGACATAAAGTAGGAGATTTAATCTTAATTTATTCACAACATGGTCATCCAATGTAGCATCCAATGTACAAACTATTCATAACATCACTAATTTTGTTTTAAGTGTACTACATATTTTAGTAGAAATTTTGGCTCAATCATAAAGTTTGGTTCAAAAGTTAACTGCATCCCAATTAACTCGTCCTCAAAACTTTACGATATTTTATGAATCTATTTCCAAAAGAAGTGCAATGATTTTTGTTCAGTATCTAACTAGGTGTCAGGTACCTTCGGGTAGACTCGTCAAAGATGAGAAATATATATTTTTAGCGCTTTAAAAAATAATCGTCAATAAAATATATGTAAAGTAAACAATATAAAGTATACACTACTAAAGGGGGCACTCTAAAACCCAACCGATATTGGTCGGCAATTGGCTAAAATCGACCGAAAACCGATCGATTCGTGGCTGTCGGTAATCGTATGGTCGGTAGAGCCACCTACCGATTTCGGTCGATCAATTAAATTCCACGAACGATCAAAAAAGAAAAAATTTGTCGTATTTTTAGTTATGTAATTTAAAAATGCATCGTCTGGGAATTGAATCGAAATCTAAACTTTGACAGGATACTATCCTACCACTAGACTATTATTGCATTTTGGTTTACGACTCTATTTTATTTTATCTATAATTTTTAATTGTACTTTCGCGCAAAACTAATCGATCGATTTCGACCGATTTTATTAAAAAAAAAAATAGAATCACTGATCGCTGCCAACTCCACACTACTACAAAGTAGGAAGAGAGGGTCGCAATAGCTTTTACCCGATATGAGGGTCGGGATCGATTTCCACAGGGAGCTAGGAATGAAGTCGAGTATCTATCTAGACTAGAGTTGTGTAATTGTTCCAAATGTCACTTCCATACATTTTTGGGTTTTTTGATTATAAACTACTATTATCAAACTATGCATTGAAACTAGATTATGCTACGAGATAATTGCTAAGTTGTATCTAATGGGAAGAAGGGCACTAGGGTCGTGAAATTACCTAGGTGGTAATTGACGGGTAGATGTTACTAAAGTTCGATTGACATAATTGGGGATTATGCTATAACCGTTGCACAATTTTACCAACTCTCACACCTCTCGGTAGAGAGAGTAATTTTGCCCAATTGACTCTCTCGAGACCAAATGGGTAGGCAAATTAGTTCAAGCAACTAGGGTTCAAGTTGGGTAATTACTCTCTCGAGGCTTAACCCTTTAATTGGGACTATCAATTCTCTTGAGTCCATCCCAATTCCTTGTTGGGTCAATTTTGGAGACTTAGGCTCTCTTTCTCAAGAAGAGCCAAGTCAACTTAGCACAAACCAGTGTTTGTAACCACCAATTCATAGATTAAACCATAAAATTGACCCAAATAACAAACACCCATAGTCAATCTAACAATAGATGAAAACACCCATCAATTACCCACACTAGGGTTGAGCCACAACCCTAGCTAATGGGTTTAGCTACTCATGCTTGAAGGAGAAAATAGAGAAATAGATGAAGAACAAGGCATATTAATTAAATGCTAAATTAAAATACAAGAATCTATCGTTAATTTGAAGCTAAGATGGCAAAAATGGCTACATATGAGGTTCCTACGAGCGCAACTCAGTTCAGATATATCAGATGACCTAAAAATGGTAAAATATTTTATTTATACTAGGCTGGAAAAACTGGACAAAAATACCCCTGCGGGGTCAGCACGGGCCGCATAAAATGGACCGCGGCCGCGCTAGGCTCTTGGACTTCAATTCTGGGCTCTCTAAACTTGGGCTCCGCAGACCGCATATAATGGACCGCGACTGCGGAGGCAGCTGGCGTGGTCCGAACAATCATGACCGCGGACCGCATGGCTTGAACTTTAGCATTTTCCATCTCTCTGAATCTTTCTTCTGCGAACCGCACAAAAAGGTAGTGCGGTCGTGGAACCTTCACCGCGGACCGTGCAATGTGTACTGCGGCCGCGTTGCCTGAAGCCTGGTTTTGCCAACTTTCTGAATCACTCTTCTGCGGACCACACAAAAAGGTAGTGCGGCCGTGGAACCTTCACCACGGACCACGCAATGTGTACTGCGACTGCGTTGCCTGAAGCCTGGGTTTGCCATCTCTCTGAATCACCTAGTGCGGCCGCGGTCGTTTTTGTGCGGTCCGCACTAGGCTTGTTTGCCCTCAGTTTACTTTGTCTTTGATACTTGAGCAGGTTTCACTCCTTTTGAGCCGTCTTTTGACATTTGTCACTTTGTCGATCAAACCTACAATCAAGCACAACTTATGAGCCTTTTGGGACTATTTTGTAATAATTTATAATAAAAGCATAGGCAAGAAGGAGCATGAAACTCGTTAAAATCCCTACTTATTAACTCCCCCAAACTTAAGCCTTTGCTTGTCCTCAAGCAAACAAAATAAGACCCACCCTTTAAGGGAAAATCCAAGTATTTCCAACTATCCTAAAGTAACCTCAATAAGCATCAAATGGGACTAACAATTTCCCTCAATACGAATGAATCATTAACAACATTTAAACTTTGAAAAACTATGGATCAAGTGTGACACATGATCATCAAGAGTTGACTCATTACATCAAAGAACTCTCTCAATTACTTTGGTCACTGTGGAACCTAAACTCACACATCCTCAACTCTCCCTAAGCAAACCTCACCTTGTAGAGCATTAACACATAAACTGAGGTTAATAGGAATTCACTCATCTCTCTCAAGGAAAGGCCACAAGTCCGGCTCTAAGTACCATATGCTTTCCCCTCATATAAGTATCCACTAATGTAAGCGTCATTCAACTCAAGATCATATAGGGCTTTTGAGGAGTCAATGTGACGGCTTTTGGTTCAGGGTAGGAAAAGTTTTTGGTCTAAATGGGTTCCATCTTCCCTTAAGTACTTCTTTTGATTCATTTGGCACAATTCTCTTGACTCTTTGAGTATCTCACTTCTTTTTAAGGGGTTAGAGAGACATAATGTCACTCTTTCTTATGCACTTCAAAGTGTTTCTCCTCTTTTCAACTTTTACCACACCTTTTTTTTCTTTTTTTTTTGAATCCCTTTTTATTCTTTTTCACATTGGGCTTTCTTTTTGTCTTTTTCTTTTCTTTTCTTTTTCATTGCCTTCCTTTTCTTTGCTTTTGTACCTTTTACCACTTTGTTCCCTCTTTCGTCTCTCCCCCCAAACTTAGATTTTTGCCATTGCTCAAGGGAAGATCGGGTGCCAAAAGAGGGTATATTTTAGAACGGATATAGGCTTATAGTATTGGTTCTTGAAAGAAAAAGGTTTAAGGCTCAAAAGGGTTAACTAGGGATTATATCATTGGTGGGCTATGGAATTGTTCAACTATCATTTGGATCAAGGAGAGCCTATAATCACTTCTCAAGCCAAATTTCACTCAATATTTTGCCTCAATAGACATTCAGGGCAAGTTCTAGACCATTGGCTCGGGACTTGGACTCACAGTTCGATTTCTCACCACACAAGCTCAAGGATTGCTAAAGACATAGAGTCGGGGGCCCACAACAACCTTAGACATGATTGAGCACACAATAGTCCCGAAAGACCACATGATGATTGTTTGGTCAACACAAGAGTCTCAAGGTCACGACTTTCACCATCCTAAACACAACAACTTGTCTTTGATCATGGGATCAAAGGCAAATGTGTTAGGCCCAAGTGAAGCTTTGCTTGAGGTACCCTTAACTATAAACTACCAAAAATAAAAACAAAAACGGACTCAAACCCTTAAGAAGGTTGTCACGCCATCCATCATCGGGAAGAGCCACCCGATTCACACAATATTCCACCTTTGGAAAGAACCGTGGCATTAAGAAAACCAAAGGCTTATTGAAGCGCCAAAAACGAAACAAAAAGCTATGAGCCTGTCTAAAAAGCTAAAAACGATTTTTTTTACAAAAGTAGAAATTAGAATGAATATGTACAATAGGGGATTTGAATATACAATGAGGGATGAATATATACAATAATGTAACTTTATATATAGACCAACGGGAAGATAAAAAAATGCGATAAAAGTAGCTAAATGTAAAGTTATATACAGACCAATAGAAAATCAAAAAGACATAAAATGTAATAATATATACAGTCATCAAAAAATGTAGGGCACACCCCCTCAAATAAAAGCTGGCATTGTCCCCAATTCCAACTAAACAAATAAGCACCAAAAAGTATAAGGAAAGGATATAAGGACTCCCTAAACCGTGTCCGTCTGCATGGGATCATCAGTGGTCCCCGGGACCTCTGTATACGTGGGAACCACAGACTGGTTCCTGATCTCCTGCTGCTCAGCTGCTGGGACTAGGGCCTGGACTTGGACGGGCTGAATATCAGGAACATCCTATGGCTGACTGGAGGAGGCCTCAGGTGGGTCCGCCAACTGGATGATCGCCTTATCTGCACTAGGGAGCTTCTTCTTCTTCTTAGGAAGCCTCTGTGTCTACTCCTGTTGTGGCTTTGCTGCTGGTACTGCTGCTGGAGCTGGATCCTCAAATAGCAAATCTAAAGGCAACTGGTCTGCCTTCAGTTTGTCCACATCCACTCTAAGCTCATTCACAGACTCCTTGGAAGCCCATGTTTTGCGCATCTTCTTGTTCTCCCTGGCAAGCTCCTTTATGGCCTTGCCATGTGAATCCACTGCCTTAGCCAAGGCAGCCTGAGAATCAAGGATCTTCTACTGGTTGGCAAGAATCTCCTTAAGTGAATCCTCGATAGACTGGGGCACCTGCACTGGCTGTGGTGCCGACTGAGCCGTAATGGTGGAGGTCAATGTAGACAACTTGGACGAAGCAGTCGCCATCCAGTTGTTCAAGCTATGAAGTGTTTGACTCAGCTGGTGGGCGGTGATAGGATGGGCTCGGGAAGATGGAATCCCTGAGCTAGCTGAAGTAGAGGGACCAACAACAGTGGAAGGTCCGGGAGGCATGTCAGCAACTATGGAGGCAGGCTCAGTGGAGGGCTCTACCACAACCGGCTCTTCAGACTGGCCAGTTGGGCCAGAAGCAAGCGGCTTGTAATTCTTGTCCTTGGGGTTGTATGACCCCTTCAAACTATACCACGAAAACAGAGCCACAGGTTTGACCTTGATGTCAAAAGGTCTCTTCTCCACCTCCAGGTCCCGGAAATACATAGTGAGGGTGCTGGGAAAAAGGTAGTTCCGGTCATGCTCAACACCCACTGCAGAAATTACGTGGGACATCACATTGCCCACATTGATAGGGTATCCCACCTTAATATATGCAACAAAAACAGCCTGGGCCGTACCCGGGATTGCCAGGTATGAAGCTAACCACGGACGAACCTCCTTGCCCATTGCCAACTTTTCATTGTAAAGGGACTCATCTTCTTCATTAAACCCCAGGTATTCATTTAGTGCCTTTCCGGTAAATATCACATTTTTGTTTCGCACTTTGGTCACTTTAGTGCCCTTCAAGATATGGGCCACATCACTATAAAACTCCTTGACCATATGCTCATTCGCCTTCACACAATTATCTTTAAAGGGCTCCCAACCCACTCGAGCTCGAAACTGTCTATGTACATTGGGGTGTAGGGGTAGAAGGTCTTTGTCAATGAAGCTCTTCTCAAGAATCAACTTTCGTGAAGGCCACCATTCCCTAAACTTGTGGAACGCCACCTGGCTGACAAATCTATCTTCCCAAACAGCGGGATTTCTAGTCCGATCAACACCCCCAACCTGAGGCACACCACCCCCAGGTAACTCCTCATCTCCCTCATCACCTATACCACCCTCTCCAGATATTGAAGTTGTGGGAGAGGTAGATTATCCATCCCTACTACCAGCTGCTGAGCCCTCAGATGAACCCAGAAGAAATGTTGATTGAAGCTTGAGCATCGGGGGAAGAGGGAGGAGCGTCTCTATGTATGGCCCTCTCCGGATACGGGATGTATAGTGGGACTGAATCCGAAGAGATCTCCTGAGAGGGCTCGTACTCACTCCCCGAGTTGTCAATGGCTCTGTCAGCCATTTTTATCGCCTTCCTCATGTCTTTGATGTTTTTTCTAGTCTGGGGAGTGAGTTTTACCATCCTTTGCTTCCCTCTCAAGGAGGAATCACCTCGGTCGGGTTGTTTCGAGCCTTTGCCTCGTTTTTTAACCATTGTCTGCAAGCACAAATATCTAGCTTTGTTAGTATCAGCACATCAGGGAATCAGTTGTGGAAAATGAATTGCAGAACAAAAGCCAAAAGTTGCAGAAAATGTTGCAGACACAGTGCACCGTGGCCCGTACAAAAAAGAGTGTGGCCACACTGGGGGCACCACGGACCGCATAAAAGCCACCATGGTCCGCATTGGGGCAAGGTCCATAAAACCACTTCTCTGAATCTAGCCACTGCGGCCCACACAAAGTGGTATCGCGGCCGCGGTGGGCCAGCATGGACCGCACAAGATGTAGTGCGTCCGCGCTGGGCAACAGGTTAGTTTCCTGAAAAATCCTTACCGCGGTCCACACAAAGTGGTACCGCGGACCGCGTCAAAGCACCGCAGTCCACGGTGGGTGCTTGGTCAAGGCACTGAGTTAGGGTTCTTGGTCTTGCATTTTAGTTCAATTCAAACCTAGTTAGGGTCCCTATTTAGTTTACCTAGTTCATTATACCTCTCAGGCACACAAAAAAATTACATTTAAGCTAACCTACGCTAATAAATAGAGAAATACGGGAAGAAGGAAGAAGAAGAAGTTACAGGCTAATGGCAGTGAAATAAAAACGAAATTATAAAATTAAGCACAAAGAAATGGTTGAAATGTTACCAGATGTGGATACGAAATGCAAATAATCACTCTAAACAAGAATCACAGTCAATAGGGAAGATGAACAGTAACTTTTAGTTACTGAGAGTCAATTTTTCGAAAAGGGTAACCGGTAATCCATGTGGTCTATTTATAGAAAAACGTGTGGGACCCAATCATACCTACCAACACGGCTGCACAAAACAGACCGCAGACCGCACTGGGTTTGTTCAGAAAAAGTCTGAGAAGGCAATCCTCCGCGGTCCACACAAAACAGACCGCGGCTGCAGAGATCCACTGCGGTTCACACTAAATGGAATGCGTCCGCGGTGGCAAACTTTAGAGAGTACCTCACTTGGCCTTCCCCAGTGCGGACCGCACAAAGTGCAATACGGCTGCACTTGCAACTTTAGAGACTGTTCAATTATTTCCTCATGTTTTGCACTACATCAACACAATCCCTGCAACATCTCACAACCAATTAGTCCAAAAATCAAACCTAAACTACAGAGAAAATCAAAAAAACAAGAAGAAAAAGACATGGGTTGCCTCCCAAGAAGTGCCTGATTTAACATCGCAGCACGACGCATGTTACCCGCACATCACTTTAGATGAAGAAGTGCCACCACGTGGCTGTCATCAAATTTCCCAAGATAATGCTTGACTCGGTGCCCATTAACTCTGAAAACCATTTTTGTTCCTTAGATCAAGAGCACCAAATGGGGTCACGAACACAACTTCAAATGGCCCACTCCACTTTGACTTGAGCTTACCCGGAAACAAATATAACCGGGAATTGAACAAAAGAACCATATCTCCAACCTTGAACTCCTTACCCCGAGCATATTTGTCGTGAAGGTAATTCATTTTGTCCTTATACAAGGATGAACTTGAGTAGGTATGGAATCTAAAATCATCGAGCTCATTGAGATGTTCAACACAAAGATTTGCCGCAACATCCCATTCCAAATTCAACTTCCTCAAAGCCCACATGGCCTTGTGCTCTAACTCAACCGGAAGATGACAAGCTTTTCCAAACACCAACCTATACGGAGACATACCAATCAGAGTTTTGTAAGCCGTCCGATAAGCCCATAGAGCATCATCCAACTTTTTCGACCAATCGGTCCTATTAGCATTGACAGTTTTTGACAAGATGCTCTTAATTTCTTTATTGGAGACTTCCACTTGACCACTAGCTTTAGGATGATTGGGTGTAGAAACCTTATGATTGACACCATACTTGGAAAGCAACGTGTCGAAAGCCTTATTGCAAAAGTGAGACCCCCCATCATTAATAATCGCACGAGGAGTGCCAAACCTTGTGAAGATGCTGTTTTTAAGAAATGCCACAACACTCGGGGCTTCATTGTTAGGCAAAGCCACGGCTTCAACCCATTTCGAGATATAATCAACCGCCACGAGAATGTAAGTGTTCCCACAAGAGCTAACAAATGGACCCATGAAATCGATGCCCCAAACATCAAAGATATCCACTTCTAGAATCGTATTGAGAGGCATCTCATCCCTTTTTGAAATTCTGCCCGCTCTTTGGCACTCATCACACCTCTTCACCAAATCACCTGCATCTTTGAACAAGGTGGGCCAATAGAATCCACAACTAAGAACTTTCAAGGCGGTCCCCACCCCACCATGATGGCCACCATAGGGTGAAGAATGGCAAGCCTTTAAGATACTCAATTGTTCTTCCTCCGGGACACATCTACTAATCACACCATCTGTGCAAATCTTGAACAAGTATGGCTCAACCCAATAAAAATCCAAGCTATCCCGCTTGAGCTTCTTCCTTTGGTTAGAAGAGAGCTCATACAGGATTATTCCGGTCACAAGGTAATTGGCAACATTGGCAAACTATGGCATATCATTCATTGACACCGCAAGGAGTTGTTCATCGGGAAATGAATCATTTATCTCAAGGCCATCACAAGGCCTCCCCTCTTCCTCCAAACGGGACAAGTGGTCCGCCACTTGATTCTCACTACCTTTCCGGTTAACAATTTCTAGATCAAACTCTTGAAGAAGTAACACCCATCTCATCAATCTCGCCTTGGAGTCTTTCTTGGTCATCAAATACCTAAGGGAGGCATGATCGGTGTGCACTATAACTTTAGCCCCTATAAGGTAAGGTCGGAATTTTTCTATAGCAAATACAATAGCCAACAACTCTTTCTCGGTGACTGTGTAGTTCCTTTGAGCCTCATTCATGGTCTTGCTTGCGTAGTACACCGGATGAAACATCTTGTTGATCCTTTGGCCCAAAACAGCCCCAACCGCAATGTCACTAGCATCGCACATGAGCTCGAAAGGTAAGCTCCAATTTGGTGTGGTAATGATGGGGGGTAGAAGTCAACTTGAGCTTGAGAAGCTCGAATGCTTGCATACAACTCTCATCGAACAAAAACTTTGCATCTTTCTCTAGCAACTTACACAAAAGGTGTACCACTTTGGAAAAATCTTTTATGAACCTCCAATAAAAACCTGTGTGCCCAAGAAAACTCCTCACCCCTTTGACAGAAATAGGGGGAGGAAGCCTTGAAATCACCTCTATCTTGGCTTTATCCACTTCAATTCCTCGCTTTGAGATTTTGTGACCCAACACTATACCCTCTTCTACCATGAAATGACACTTTTCCCAATTAAGAACAAGGTTGGTGTCTTCACACCAGGCCAATACTCTATCCAAATTTTTCAGACACTCATCAAAAGAATCCCCGACCACGCTGAAATCATCCATGAAAACCTCCAAGATATCTTCCACCATGTTGGTAAAAATAGCCATCATGCAACGTTGGAAGGTCGCCGGAGCATTACATAATCCGAACGACATTCGAGAGAAAGCGAATGTGCCATAAGGACATGTAAAAGTTGTCTTCTCTTGGTCCTCCAGGGCAATTAAAATTTTATTGTACCCCGAGTAACCATCCAAAAAGCAATAGAAAGCATGCCCCGCAGGACGATCTAGCATTTGGTCAAGGAATGACAATGGGAAATGATCTTTTCGGGTCACCTTGTTTAGCTTCCGGTAATCCATACATACTCTCCACCCGGTGACCGTGCGAGTAGGAATGAGTTCATTTTTGTCATTGGTCACCACAGTCATACCACCCTTCTTCGGCACACATTGCACCGGAGAAGTCCAAGAACTGTCAAAAATAGGATAAACCACACCGGCGTCCGACCACTTGATAACCTCTTTCTTCACCACTTCTTGCATCGCCTCATTTAATCTTCTTTAATGATTCAAGGAAGGCTTTGCATCCTCCTCCAAGATGATTTTGTGCATGAAAAATGCGGGGCTTATTCCACGAATGTCAGCTAGAGTCTATCCAATTGCCTTTTTTTTGCTTTTGAAGCACCGCCAAAGTGGCCTCAAGCTGCATGTTAGTAAGGCAAGAAGAAAGAATAACTGGTAAGGTAGAATGTGAACCCAAGAATTCATACTTGAGGTGTGGAGGAAGTGGCTTCAACTCCAACACCGGTGGCTCCTCAATTGATGGCTTTGTTGGTGGAGTTTTCCGATTTTCAAGATCCAAAGATAGCTTCCTTGGCTCATAAGAATAAGAGTCCATCCCATGTAGGGCATTGACACATTCCACTCTACTAGCATCATCATTGACATCCATGTTTAAGAGCACTGCTTCAAGAGGATCCTCCATGTTGATCATAGCACTGGTATCGTCCACAATCACAGATGTGACAAGGTCTACAAATGAGCACACCTCTGTGCTATTGGGTTGCTTCATAGATTTGCAAACGTAGAAGACGACCTTTTCATCTCCCACTCGGAAAGTGACCTCACCCGCTTCAACATCAACCAATGCTTTCCCCATTGCAAGGAAAGGTCTGCCCAAGATAATAGGTGTAAGCACGTGATTTTTGCCCAAT